>NC_064853.1:125684609-125884609 GCF_024139225.1 Suncus etruscus
AAGAAAACAGCAACACCAGAAATAGCAGCATAGAGAGAACAGGTATGTAATCAGCCCTCCACAACAAAGAGGCCCAAATAATCTCTTAGAGATCGTATCCAGGAACACAGGTAAAGAACACCACGGGAAATCACTGTCTCCAATGGAAACATCCCATAACACTATGTTTTAATGCCTTTATCTTACTATATTTAAGATAACCTCTCAGCTTTTATGTCCACAGGTGTCCTTGGATAAAAATGGTCGACAAACAAAGACGGCAGCTCGGGATACCACATGAGATACCATACTGAGCTTGCACTATGAGATGGCCCCGAGAAAACTCTTTAACATACACTTTATCTCTAGGTTATAACTTCTTTTAGGAATTGAAGCACATGACCAGTCAGACCACCGAAGCAGTAACTGCGATGTACAGACTTAAACTACAGGCTCTATTCTTCTAACACATTCAAGCAAACTAGCATTCCCTTGCTATTCTCTCCTCTCTTCTCAATACTTTCTTTTTTACTTTTTTTTTCTTTTCTATTCTCTTTACTTTTTTTCTTTTCTCTTCTCCCTTTCTTTCTAATGTATTTTTTCTTTTCTCCCTTCCTACCACTTTACCCCCTTTGGAAATCCAACTATCCCTACACCCCTCAATCCCATCCAAACCTCTCGCCATATTAAAATTCTCCACACTCAGTCCTTAATCTATTAGGCATCAAGATTGACCTCCTACCCCAATGAACCAATACCCAGCACCCAGGCGAGGGGACACCCAGTCAAACCCACACCTCATCTCCTGCAAGAAAAGGCAGCCAACTCCCCTGTGGATTCATGCTGTGCAGGCCTCCCTACCAACCCCCCTAACGTGGACTGTTACTTGAAACCGGACTTAGGTCCAAAAGTATCCCCAATGCAAGAACTCTTCCAAGACCTCCCTGCCGCAAATCTTTTGCCAATCTGAAGAAGATCAGGGGATGTGATGGAAAGATGCCTGGGAACCCACACACCACAAGAAAAACCCAAAAGACAATAAGAAACCTGTACTTCCAACATAAGCATAAGACCTGTATTACACCACCTCTTTACCTGCTTTTCCCCAAATGTAAGATAGTCTTTTGCATCACTTTGGTCCTTTAAATACTTTGCTAACTCATTTAAAAAAATGTCTGTCCTACATATACATATGTAAGCACATATATTTTTATTCCCTATTTTTTCTTTTTTTTCTTTTTTCTTTTTTATCTTTTTTGGGTATGTAACCTGTTTCTGTTTTCCCCTTTGAACACCCCCAAATGCAAAGACAATATAATATAGCACCATTTCCCCCTGCAAAGGCACACTAAAAAAGGGGAAAACTTACATATAAAAAAAAGAGCTCTAATCTACTAGAGATAGGAACTCATAGTTGTTTACAATACAGGGATATCTCCTACCTTGAAAATATGTCATGTGGAATCAACTTAGACCTCAGGTGATTAGATACTATCCGTTCAGCCTTGAACCCTGTGTCCCAGACATAGAAACAGAACAGTTCTTCACAACTGCTGCAGGAAACAAATCCCATCTGGGACAGCCTTAATACTGCGGGGTCACCAACAAGTGCCAGCTCTAATATGATATCCTGACAATGAGGAAAATGGGAACAACTTGACCTAAGTGCAGGTTATCCTACCTTACCAGCTAATGATGAGACAAAATCAGAAGACTTGTCACCCTTTGGTAGGTCCAAAAGCCAAGATTGAGAGTTACAGGCTGCTAGAACCATGACCAGACTGTATACAGCCTGGGACCAATAAAAAAGCCCTAGCCTAGGGTTTGAACTATGACCTGCACAATAAACATGATCCCCAGTTCCAAAGGTCTGGCAGAGACCATTGTAACGGAATGGGGCTTCTGGAAACACAAAAAAGACGCTATCCTAGGTGCCATCCTAGGTTCAGTGCAAAGACCAAGATCACCAACCACAGAAGAGGGATTAAAATGACACAGAGTGAACAAAACTTCTAGAACCAGAAATACTGACTTCATCATAAGTCCTACCCCTGGATTTGTGCAGATACTGAGATCCCTAGACACAGAGGCCTGATTGTATCACCCAGGACAGAGTAGAAGTCTTCCAAACACCACAAAAGCACCACTGGGAGAGTAAATGATCCTGAATGGAGTCTATAGTTAATCCAAGGACGGAGAAACCCCATATCTCTTAGGCCAAGTGAATTCTTTTTCGAATGACCCCAATATTTACTGTGCCAGGGTAGGAGGGAAAAAAACAAAAAAACAAAAATATCAAAACATTGTTTATTTTTTATATATTATTTTATCTTCATTTATTATTATTATTTTTATTTACCTATCTATTTTTGGTTAATTTCTCTGTTTGGGTGTGATTATTGAAGTTGTTGTCCCCAGTTATACTTATTCTTTCTCTTCCTTTCTGTTCTTTCTTTATGTGCTATGCCATGTTTCTTATATCAAGACCATGGCGTGTTTTTTTTATTGTGATGCTTATAATTATTGTTGGAGTCCTCACTGGATATTTGACACTTCTTTTTGTACTGGTGGAGTGTTTCACCTTCTTTCTCTCCTTCGTCTCTCAAACCAATGATGAGAGCCTCTAGAAGAATTCTGCTTATTTTCGGCATATTAGACTTTTACCCCAGTTTATTACTTTTCTCTTTTTCAAACAAAACCACGTAACTTGAACTAGTTAGTCCTGCCCCCCGTTAGAGGGGGAAATAAGGGAGGCACCAGGACCAAACAGGTGCAAGACTACTAAGTAGTAGGCTAGATTCAGAGGGGACCACATATTCTAGCAACCCTAGGGGTGAGGGAAGAGGATATGGGAGGTACGGCAAAAACGGAGGTGTAGGGAGGACCATTTGATGATGGGAATCCCCCCTGATTTTATGTAAATATGTACCTAAAATATTATTGTCAACAATATGTAAGGCACTATGATCAAAATAAAAATTATATTAAAAAAAAGATAGACAAACCACTGGCAAGAATCACCAAAAAAGAGGGAAATCACCCAAATTAATAGGATCACAAATGAAAGGGAAGAGTTTACAACAGAACCCCAAGAAATACAACATATCATGAGGTCATATTATGAACAACTATACTCAGGTTAGAGAACCCAGCAGAAATCAACAGATTCTTGGAAAAATACAAGCTACCAAGATTGGAATCTGAAGATCTAGAAAATCTAAATAGGCAAATCACCTCAGAGGAAATTGAAGACATAATTAAGAAACTTCCTAAGAACAAAAGTTCTGGTCCAGATGGTTTTACAGGTGAATTCTATCAAACATTCCGAGAAGACTTACTACCATTGATTCACAGGTTCTTCCAAACCATAGAAAAGACAGGAACCCTCCCCAACTCCTTTTATGAGGCTAATATCACACTCATTCCCAAAGACAGCAAGGACATTATCAAGAAAGAAAACTACAGACCAATCTCCCTAATGAACATAGACGCAAAACTTCTCAACAAAATTTTAGCAAACAGAATCCAGCACTACATCAGAAAGATTATACACCATGACCAAGTGGGTTTCATCCCAGGGATGCAAGGTTGGTTCAACATCAGCATCAATCAATCAATCAGCATTATACACCACATCAATAACAAGAAAAACAAAAACCACATGATCATATCAATCGATGCAGAGAAGGTGTTTGACAAAATTCAACACCCATTCATGTTGAAAACACTCAGCAAAATAGGCTTAGAAGGAACCTTTCTCAGGATAGTTAAAGCTATCTATGAAAAGCCCACAGCCAACATTGTCTTCAATGGTGAAAAACTGAAAACAATTTCACTAAGGTCGGGAACTAGGCAAGGCTGTCCACTCTCTCCACTCTTATTCAATATAATCTTAGATGTCCTAGAAATAGCAATCCGACAAGAGAAGGGAATGAAAGGAATCCAAATTAGGAAAGAGGAACTAAAATTATCCCTTTTTGCAGATGATATGATGATATACATAGAAAATCCTAAAGTGTCCACAGTAAAACTTCTAGAAATAATTAACCAATAAAGCAAAGTGGCTGTCTACAAAGTGAATACACAAAAGACAGTAGCATTTCTTTACGCAAATAATGAAGTAGAAGAGAGAGAGATTAAGAATTCAATTCCATTTAAAATAGTAACAAAAAACATTAAATACTTAGGGATCAACCTTACAAGGGAAGTGAAGGACTTATACCAGGGAAACTTCAAAACACTTCAGAAAGAAATTGAAGAGGATCTAAGGAAAAGGAAGAACATCCCATGCTCTTGGGTAGGTACAATCAATATAATCAAAATGACCATCCTACCCATAATGCAATCCCCATCCAAATTCAGACATCATTCTTTAAAGACTTAGAACAATCAATCATAAAATTCATCTGGAACCACAAAAGACCCAGGATAGCCAAACACATACTAAAAAAACAAGAAGCTGGGTGGCATCTCGCTACCTAACCTGAAGCTATAATATAAAGCCATAGTGATCAAAACGGCATGGTACTGGTACAAAGACAGAGCCTCAGATCAGTGGGTTAGAACAGAATTTCCAGACATAAGCCCCCAGACATATAGTCAACTAATATTTAACAAAAGAGCCAAGAACTTGAAATGGGACAAAGAAAGTCTCTTCAACAAATGGTGTTGGTACAACTGGGAAACCACCTGTAAGATATTGAAAATTGACCCATACCTCACCCCATATACAAAAGTCAACTCAAAATGAATCAAAGACCTCGAAATAAGACCCAAAACCATAAAGTTTATTGAGAAAAAATAGGCAAAACACTCGAAGATCTATATATCAAAAAAGTCTTTGATGATAGATTGCCAATGGCAAGAACTTTAGAATACACCAAACTAAAAAGCTTCTGCATGGCAAAAGAAACCATGCTCAATACAAGAAGACAGGTAACTGAATGGGAAAAAAATTTGCACTCAACATGTCCGATAAAGGGCTGATATCCAGAATATACAAAGCACTCAGAAAGATAAAATCCACAAAACCAAATAAAGCCATAAAAAAGTGGGGAGATGAAATAAAAAGACACTTCACTGAAGATCAAAAGATGGACAACAAACACATGAAAACATGTTCACCTTCACTCATTAGGGAAATCCAAATCAAGACAACAATGAGGTACCTACCACCTTACACCAGTGAGGATGGCTCACATCAAAAATAATAGAAACAATCTCTATTGGCGGGTTTGTGGTCTGAAAGGCACTCTCATCCACTGCTGGTGGGAATGCCCCCTAGTCCAACCCCTATAGAGAAGAGTCTGGAGAGTGCTCAAGGAACTCAGAATTGAGCTGCCATTTGACCCAGCAATTGCTCTCCTGGGTATTTACCCCCAAGCCAGAAGGACATTCATCCCAAAAATATGTGTGCACCCGACTATTTATCGCAGCACTCAGTATAATAGCCAAGTCTTGGAACCAACCTCGATGCCCAACAACAGATGAGTGGATCATTAAGATGTGGTATCTATACATAATGGAATACTACATGGCAGTAAGAAATGATTCAATCACAGAATTTGCAGCAATAGATGGACCTTGAAAATATTATGTTAAACAAAGTAAGTCAGAAAATGAAAGATAAACACAGAATGATAGCACTATTCTGAAGCACCTAGAAACTACACCATATATACAACTAATATTCAAAGATCAAATAACAGGACTTAACAGGGTAGAAACTCCAAACACTGAAATACCATACATATACTGGGCAGAAGTGCCCAAAACACATGAAAAAGGAACATCATAAACTCTCGACCACACATTAAACCATAAAGAAACCAGCAACTGCAAAAACAGCTGCATAGAGTGAACAGGTATGTAATAAGCATGTTACTGCAAAGGCTCATAATAATCTCTTAGGGATCTTAGACAAGGTCAAGAATACCATGAGAAATCACTGACTACAACCGAAGTATTTTAAAATAATAGGTGTTAATGCCTAAGCTAATATATTCAAAATAATCTCTCAGCTTTTCTGTCCACAGGCATTCTTGGATACAAAGGATGGACAACCTAAGATGGCATCTCAGAGCTAAGCCACACGAGATACCATACCCAGGCTGCGCTACAAAATTGTCTGGTCAAACCGTTTTAACACACCCTTTATCTTTAGGGCATACCTTCTTTTAGGACCTGAAGCATGTGACCAGCTAGACCACAGAAGCAGCAATGGTGACCTGCAGACTTATACTACGGGGCCTACTCATCGAACATATTCAAGCAAAATGACATGCCCCCGCTATTTTCACCTCTCCTCACTACTCCCTCTTTCTTTTTCTTTTGTTTTTTTAAATTTTTATTCCCTATTTAATCTTATTTTCCCCTTTCTTCCTTTCTGCCCTTTCTAAGTACTCTCTCCTATACCCCTTTCAGGAATACAACTACCCTTCACCCCTCAATCCCATCCAGATTTTCCAATTTATTAAAACTCTTCACCCTCAGTTCTTAATCTATAAGGCATCAAGACTGACCTTCTACCCCAACGAACCAGTACCCAGCACCCGAGCGAAGGGACATCCACTCAAACCCACACCTCTTCTCTGGCAGGAAAAGACAACCAACACCCCTACTGACTCATGCTGTGTGGCTCTCCCTACCAACATATCCTAAAGTAGACTGTTGCTGGATACCGGATTTATCCCTAAAAGGACTCCCAATGCAAGAACTTTACACAAGACCCCCCCCTCAAATCTTTTACCAATCTCAGAAAGGGCAGGGTGTGCGATAAAAAGGTGCCTGGGGACCTACACCCCACAAGAAAATCTCAAAAGGCAATGGGGAAACCTATACTTCCATCATAAGTATAAGACCTGCATAACACTACCTCTTTTTTATTTTATTTTACTTAAAATCATTTTTCACTATAGATATGTGAGCAAATATACATTTTTTTATTTCTATTTTTATGTTTTTTGGATGTGTGACTGGTTTCTCTGTTCTTTTCACCCCCAAATGCACCGGCAATATAAGAAAGCACCATTTCTTCCTGCAAAGGCACACTAAAAAAGGGGAAATCCCACATATATAAACAAGCTCTTATCTACTAGAGATAAGAACTCATACTTATTTACAATACAGGGGAATCTCCCACCTTGAAAATATGTCATGTGGATCCATCTTAGACGCCAGAAGATTATACACCGACCATCCAGACTTCAAATCTGAACCCCAGACACAGAATCGACACAATTCTTCACAACAGCTACAGGAACCAAAGCCCACCTGGGACATCCTGAATACTACTCCATCTCCAACATGTGCCAGGTCTAATATGATATCCTGACAACGAGGAAATTTGGAACAAATGGACATAAAACAGGTTATTCTACCTCACCAACTAATGATAAAACAAAATCGGAAGACTTACCACACTATGGGCTGTCCGAAAGCCAAGAACGTGATCTACAGATGACTGGCTGATAGAACCATGACCGGGCAGTATGTATTCTGGGACCAACAAGAAAGCCCTAGTCTAGGGTTTGGTCTACGTCCTGAATAATAATTATGACCTCCAATTCCAGAGTCCTGACTGAGGCAATTGCAACTGAATGGGTCTTCTGGAAACATAACAAAAGACGATATCCCAAACTCCATCCGAGCTTCAGCGCAAGGGCCAAGACCACTAACCACAGAAGACAGATTAAAATGACATTGAAGAAACAGAACTTCTAAAATCACAAAGAAAGTCATCATCATAAGTTCCACTCCTTGACCTGTGCACAGACTGAGACCCCTAGATTTAGAGGTCTGTCTTTATCACCCAGATCGGAGCAGAAGTCTTCCATATGGCACAAAAACACCAAGAGGAGAGTAAATGAACGTGAAAGGAGTCTATAGATAATCCCATGACAATATATTCCAAGGGTAGGAAAACCCTTAGGCCAAGGGGATTCCCGTTTCAGATGACCCCAACATTTACTGTGCCTATGCAGGGGGGGGGAAGACATAAAACACTAAAGAATCCTTTTTTTTTTAATTTTTTATCTAGTTTTGGTCGATTTCTTTGTTTTGGGGTAGATATTGAAGTAGTCCATTTTTTAAATTATATATTTACTTTTTCTTTCTTCTTTTCTCTTCTTCCTCCTTGTGCCTTGTCATATTTCCTATCTCAAGATCATGGCAACTATGGGGTGCATATTTTTATTGCTGTAGTGCACACTGAGTATCTTATTTGATTCCTCTTTTTGAACTGTTTCACCTTCTTCTTTTCCCCATCGTCCCTCAAACCAAGAATGAGAGCCTCTAGAATGACTCTGCTCATAGTCGGCTTAGTCGATTTTTACCTTATTATATTACCTTTCTCTTCCTCAAACAAAACCACAAAACTTGATCTTTCTAGTCCTGCCTCCCAACTAAAGGGGGCAGTAATGGAGGCACCAAGACCAAACAGTTATAAGACCACTAAGTAATAAACTAGACACAGAAAGGACCACGCATTCTAGCAGCCCCTGGGGGGGGGGGGAGAGTGGACAATATGGGAGGCAGGATGGGAGCGGTTGTGGGAGGACAATTCGGTGGTGGGAATTCCCCTGATTCAATGTAAATATGTACCTGGAATATTACTGTGAATGATATGTAAACCACTATAATTAAAATAAAAATTATATTTAAAAATATATATAAAAACAAAAAAGAAGATGAAGTACAAAAATAGTAGTGCAATAAAGTCAAGAGATAGAAATACATTTGTCACTCAATCTATTTTCTTAAAGATAAACTTATATAACAACTCACCAAAAAAAATGATACCCACAAAACAAAAATAGGAATGCAAGCAAGAACACTGAGTATAGGGCCCGGAGAGATAGCACAGCTGCATTTGCCTTGCAAGCAGCCGATCCAGGACCAAAGGTGGTTGGTTCGAATCCTGGTGTCCCATATGGTCCTCCATGCCTGCCAGGAGCTATTTCTGAGCAGACATCCAGGAGTAACTTCTGAGTACCACCGGGTGTGACACCCCCCCAAAAAAAGAAAGGACACTGAGTATAAAAGTATTGTTTCTTATCTATATAAACAACTCTAAAAATCTATCTACTTCTATAGTGGACCTATCCAAACCAGTCTTCTGATTTGTTTTCTCATCTCATACTTAAAGTTCATGAGATGCCGTGCATTTTGTCTTCTAATATTTACATTCTATTTTCTGGTCATCTTTGAGACTGATCTACTCAAATCATCCTTAGTTCCCATTAATCCTGGAACACACTGAGCACTACCTTCCATTAGAATATTTTATCTTACTCTTACTGTCCCTTCTTTCAGTTCTCTCTCTATTTTTTTTTTTTTTTTTTGGATTTTAGACCACACCTGGTGACGCTTAGGGGTTCCAGCTGGCTATGTGCTCAGAAATCACTCCTGGTCTGGGGTATCTTTGGGGGAATTGAACCGAGGTCCATTATAGGTCAGCTGCATGCTAGGCAAATGCCTTACCACTGTGCCACCACTCTGGTCCTAGGAATTTTCTTTCTAATTTTCCCAATACTTACTGTACCTATGCAAAAAATAGAAAAAGAAAACTTACCACATCAGCCCCCTCTTTTTTCTTTTTCTTTTAGTTTTAAATTATTTTTTATGTTTATAGCTTCTAGACACGGGCTCCCACATGCTTTTTTTTAACAGACAATAGAACATAAATCATCTTATTCTGCTTTATATTTCTATTTCTTCCTAAAAATTGAAAAAAAAAGTGCATGGGACCCAGGGGCCAAGCATTCTCAGAAGCATTGAGTGAAAATAAAAAAATAGTCAGATCTAAATACCCAATTCAAAGTCAATGACAATAGAATCAAGAGACCCAAACTACAAAAGCTATACACAATAGGCACCTGTTACATTAGCAGTCCAGGGGGCTAAGGGTGGAGTTATGGAATGCATGTTGGGAACAATGCAAAAGGGAAGTCAATACTGGTGGTGGAAATGGCCCTAATTCACTATCACTATGTATCTTAAATACAATGCGAAAAATTTGTAATTAAAAAAAGAAAAAGAACAAATGTTCTTTCCTCAGAAAAACTTGGCAAATCCATCTGATGCCAAGCCATTATTTTTAGTAACCAGATATGTTGTTGATTGCCTTTGCAAAGCTTAATGATATATATGAATGTCTTGTGGCCCCATATTAATTGTTAATAATTTAGTTTAATGTCCCATTTTAAAAATAAATACCCATGAAGTCTAATTTGTGATTATTTTTCTTGTGCTTTCTACCTAATCTAAATAATTTACATGTTAATCTTATCTAAAACTTAAAACATAATTTAAATTGAGGTATCAGAAATTAAATGATCTCATTTACAATTAATTCATTTCCTCTCCACCATAATTTTAATATACTTCAATTTCAATTACCTTTTTCACATCCTCTCTCAAACTGAGGTTGAAAACCTCTAGAAGGACTTAGCCCATTTTCAGTGTATTTGACTTCTTTTTTTTTCTTTTCTTATTTTGTACAATTATTTTCTAAAGTCATTGTTTCTGCTGATGTGAATGGTAAATTCTTTTTTTTTGTTTCTGTTTTTTGTTTTTTGGGTCACACCCAGCAGTGCTCAGGGATTCCTCCTGGCTCTACACTTGAAATCGCTCCTGGGGGCAAGAGAGATAGCATGGAGGTAAGGCGTTTGCCTTGCATGCAGAAGATCGGTGGTTCAAGTCCTGGCATCCCATATGGTCTCCTGAGTCTGACAGGAGCGATTTCTGAGCCTGGAGCCAGGAGTGACCCCTGAGCGCTGCCTGGTGTGACCCAAAAATAAAAACAAAAACAAAAAACAAAAAAAAAAAGAGAGAAAAAAAAGAAATCGCTCCTGGCAGGCCCAGGAGACCATAGGGGATGCCAGGATTCGAACTACTCTCCTTCTGCATGCAAGGCCAACACCCTGTCTCCATGCTATCACTCCGGCCCCTGGTAAATTCTTTACTTATCATTTAACTTATGAACCACATAAGTTAAAAAAATAACATCTTCCCATTATTTTGTAATGTTGATCAAATAATTCTATTTAAATATATTTAAAATGTACCATTAGTTAAATAGATCTTTTCAAATATATTTAATGTGTGATCCCAGTATTATTATTCCCTTGTAGTTTAAATTTACATATTTTTGTTTTATTTTATTTTTAGGCTACACCCACAATGTTCAGGGCTTAATCCTGTGGTTCTGTGTTCAGGAATTAATCCTAATGGGGATCAGTGCATAATTTGGAAATCAGGGGGTCAAACCACTGTGTATGGCAAGCATGTTATTTGTTCTACTATTGCACCAGCTCATGCACTGTTTTTTTCTTATATAACTAGCACAAATCTAGTATTCAGGAATGTGATCAATGTATTAATATATATACATATATCAACTTATCAGTGTTGCTACATTTTAGGTTATTTCCATAATATTTTATGTAATATCTATGAAAAGTTAATGATAATACCAGGTGGAATTGATAGAACAGTGGATATGGAAAAGTTAATGATAATATCAGGTGGAATTGATATGGATATGGAACACTTCTGAAATAAGTTTGATACCCAACACAATATATGCTCCCCCAAGCCTGTCAGAAATGATCCCTGTATGCTATAAACTCTAAACACCAGCTGAAATGTAGTAAAGTCTGAATACTAGCTGATTCAAAAAAAGCAGAAATCATAAAAAGTATTTTAAAAGTTCATGATAATGCAGACTAGTAGTACTTTAATGATGTGATAAAAACTATTCAATTATTTATGAGTTTGTTAGTGTTTTGTTGATATATCCCATATTAACAAAGACATTACCTACCTCTGATTTACAATAATTTTATTAATTTTTATCATTGACCTTATTAAGGTTCTATTCACTTTTTTATTACAGTGTTCTATCTGTGGATGCTTATATAAAATAAAACTGGATTGGATCTTGATTTCAATAAATGCATTTTTATGTTAATATAGCTTATGTTTTAATTTTTCTTCATTGCAAAACTCTAATGTCAAGTCATCAAAAATTTTGTTTCAAAAGGAGGTAAAGTATATTCTAACTCATGTAGCATAAAAGGCAATAAATACATCTTATTTAATAATGCTTTAAATAAACTATACTTTCAAGTCATTGATATTTCATGAAAGAATTCATAACAGACATATCCCAGAGGAATTGTTAAATGCCAAAATTTGATTTTTAGAGTATTTTTTGTTTGCTTATTTTTGTTTTTTGTTGATGTTGTTGTTTTCGGGCCACACCCATTTGATGCTCAGGGGTTACTCTTGGCTAAGAGCTCAGAAATTGCCCCTGGCTTGGGGGGACGATATGGGATGCCAGGGGATCAAACCGCTGTCCTTCCTTGGCTGGTGCTTGCAAGGCAGACACCTTACCTCTAGTGCCACCTCGCCGGCCCCTGGATTTTAGGTTTCTTGCTTAGTAAATCTGTAATGGAGAGCAGTTTACATAAAAGTATCTGAATCTTTGCTTCTTTACTTAATTAATGTTTTTCTTAAAACCCATAGATGAGTGAGACTATTCTGCGTCTCTCTCTCTCTCCCTCTGCCTTATTTCACTCAGCGTGATAGATTCCATGTACATCCATGTATAGAAAAATTTCATGACTTCATCTCTTCTGACAGCTGCATAATATTCCATTGTGTATATGTACCACAGTTTCTTTAGCCATTTGTCTGTTGAAGGGAATCTTGGTTGTTTCCAGAGCCTGGCTATTGTGAATAGTGCTGCAATAAATATAGGTGTGAGGAAGGAGTTTATCATGCTGAGTGAAATAAGTCAGAGGGAGAGAGAGACACACACAGAATAATCTCACTCATTTATGGGTTTTAAGAAAAATAAAAGTCATTTTTGCAACAATCCTCAGAGACAATGAGAGGAGGGCTGGAACTTCCAGTTCACTTCATGAAGCTCACCACAAAGAGTGGTGAGTGCAGTTATAGAAATAACTACACAGAGAACTGCCATAATTATATGAATGAATGAGGGACTGGAAAGCCTGTCTGGAGTACAGGTGGGGGTGGTGTGGGATGGAGGGAGATTTGGGACATTGGTGGTAGGAATGTTGCACTGGTGAAGGGGGTGTTCTTTACATGACCGAAACCTAATCACAATCATATATGTAATCAAGGTGTTTAAATAAAGAAAAAAATTTAAAAAATTTAAAATTAATAAAAATTAATTAATGTTTTGATTTGTTTTGGCTCCACAGCTGGCTGTTCTCAGAGCTTACTCCTTGTTCTGCTCTCAGGGAGCATTCCTGATTGGTTTGAGAGACTGTATAAAATGCTGGAGTTTAGAACCCACTTCAGACTTTTGTAAGCTAAGTGCCCTACCCATTGTAATATCTCTCTGTTCCTATATCAGTGTTCTTACAAGACAAAGATAAAGTTATGTAAGTTATAAGATACAAAGACTAATATATGCCACTCCTTTCCATCAAATTACACATTGTCTTTGTTAATAGTGCTTACATTTTTCTGTTTTCTGACTATTACCCATGACTTTTTTTTAAGAAAATCTGATTAATCAAAGACAAACTTCTCTTTTTTTATAATTTACAGGTTAGCCTACGTATGATAAAAGAGTTGTTTGTAGGGTTCCTTTCAACTTTAACTACTATTCTTCTAGAAGCATACATTTTTAGATTTGTGGAATTCCTTTTTTTTCTGCTTTTAGTTTGATGAAAATGTTTGCTGATTTTCCACTATCTTGAAAACTCACAAGTTGGTGGTTTGAGAGGAGACAATGATAAATAAGCCATGGTAAAACAGATCTTTGGTGAAAGAGCATCAAATCGAGTGGAAGAGCAAAAAGGTCCTCAAATAAGGACATTAGAAAAAAAACAGGCTGATAAATAGCACCATAGAGTAAAAAGCTGAATTGCCAGATGCCCAAGGCATACAGGGCTGACAGATGTTAGAGCAGCCTTTCTTTTTCAAAAATGAGCCTTTCTTGTCAGTTAAAATACAGATTAAAAATAAATTAATATTCTATCCCTCAAGAGTCTAGAATGCAACACTTTTTGTAAGTAACTTCTCTAAAGAGGCAATGCTGTTAAAATAAGGGGATAGCTATGGAAGTCCAATTCAGTATTAATAGCATTCCCATCAAAGGAAAAATGGAGAAACATTGGATGTACACAGTACGTACATACCAAGTGAAGATATGGGGAAGGATTGCATCTATAAACCAAAAAATGCAAAGTGTTTTATGTAAGAACCATAAGCTTGGAGAAAGTAGGAAGGATTTTTCAATGTACCTTTGAGAGACCACAGGTTGGCTGAAAATCTGATGTAGGATTTCAGTCTACAGAATTGAGACAATAGTCTCTGTTGTTTAACCCACCCAGGGTTAAACAAACATTCCCATTGTTTGGAAACAGAAGTTGAAACTCTACCTAATTCTACATAAGGTAAAAGACCAAGCAGCAGGGCAGTGGATACTAAAATGGCCACTTTTGGTTAATATTCCAATCTAAAGTGAAGACTTTTAAGGAACTGAAAGTGTAGCATTAAAAAGTTGCAAGGGCCAAAATGGCTGTTAGAAGTAAGAAGCCTGTATAACATAGTAGGCAACGGAATCAAAATATAACAATGCATTGCATTTCTATATGCAATAAACTAAACTATAAGAGAAACAAAGAAAAACATTGCAATGTATTCAAAATACTTTTAAAAAATTAAATATCCAGGGATCAACTTAAAATATGTGAAAGACCATGCCAGTTCTTTTGTTTCTATTCAGCTGGTATGTTGGGGGCTCTGGGCAGGACAGCTAGCCATAGGCCCCCTAGGCTGAACACTTAGTCCAGGGGACTGAGATTCCCCCCACACCAGACGGGTCTACAAGGCCACACCTGGTTAATCGGGCCCTGGGGGGAAAGGGGAAAGAAAAATTCCTCCCTATGCATCCACAAACTACAGAGGCAGAGCTGCACCCGGAAAACTCCACATGCCAGTTCTTCTGTTTCTCAGCTGGTATGTTGGGAGCTCTGGGCAGGACAGCTAGCCATAGGCCCCCTGAGCTGACCACTTAGTCCAGGGGACTGAGATCCCCCCCACCCCAGACTGGACCCCATTCAGGAGTTCTTTTCTTAATATTATTCATTTTCAAAAGCACGCAGGCTTTTTCTTAATTCTCGACTGTTTTTAGGGAAAAATAGAATTCCCTAGATTTGGAGGATAATATTCAAATAGGTCTCTAAAATCAGTGTATATGTAGGCATGACTTTCTATACAGTGGTCCTCTCTGACTACCAAGCCTAATCCATAAACAATTTATCTATACAATATATATATATCCCCTCTGCTATATTTCCCCTCCTCCACACAGAGCCCCTTCTACTCCTTCATCTTCCAATCTGGATTCGTTATCTTCCCCTTAATTAACCCTCTTTACCCTCAGTTCTTTAATTTGTTAGGCACCAAGAACGAGCTCCTGCCCCAACAGATTCTGCCCTTTCGCACACCACTACAAAGCTCATTATTACTCCTTAACTCTCCCACCCTCAACCATCAGTACCTTTTTAACTTTTTTAACTTCAGTACTACACAGTTCTAATCACAGACCAAAGTCGTGCATTGGATTTAACAACCCTCAACTATTTCAAAAGACATAAAATGGACCCATATGTCTTTCGAATATTTTATGTATATTTTCTTTAACAGATATAACTCTTTCTAAATATTCTTTTAACGTGCCAATTCTACCCACTGTTTATCTTGTCTTCTCTATGTGAGCAGTTCAATAAGAAATTTTGGTGGAAGAGTACCTCAGTTTAATGCTTATGATTGAACCATGTCATGGGGATTGTTTGACTTGTTCTTATGGCCCCCATATGTGTCAATAACGCCACGTGGCATTGTTCCTGGTTTGCATAGGCACATTAAAATGGGAAAATATTATACATACAAATAAGTTCTTATCTAATAGAGATTGGAACACACAAATCTTGTAGTGCAATGGGACCTTACACCCTGAACATTGATATAATGACCTGGCACAGGCCTCAGAAGAATGGGCATCCTCCATTCACCCCTGAACCAGGGAAACTATCTGCAAAACATCCAAGGTTTTTTATAACAACCCCTGTAAGCAATCCTTTACCAGGGAAGACACTACCATGGCTCTGACATCGACCTACTCAAAAGAGACTTCCCTTTACACTCAGAATACTTGACAACAACAATGACTTGCTTACAGGACAGGGTTCTCTGTATTGCCCTTTAATTGTGAGGTAAAACAAGAGGAAACTCTGCACCATCCTGACTGCAGTATAGGATATGCAGATTCCAAGATCTTTAATACAGAAACATAATACCAACAACAAAGACTGTATGAAAAATAAAAGTGTATTGGCACTACAGACAATGACCTGGATTGGACAAACTAGTTTGTCTGGAGCCTAGAGTTGGTCTTTTGCCAGGAAACTTCAGGGGTAGGGTCTCCTTGTAATTAGGCCAACGCTTTTCCTTTCCATGTCCCTCATATTTTGGTGGGCCTATGCAAACAATAATTGCCACTCTAACACCATTTTTACTGTGCTCCTTTGACTCTAATCCTTAAGAAAAACAACCCACTTAAACTTTTGAGATTAACTTGAACTAATATGCATGTGCATAGAAATGTAAAAAAGTACTTTGCCTTCAATGTTTAAGGAGTTACATAAGTTTTATATCTTTAGATTGCTTTGTGTGCTGCTAAGAAATATTATGTACTACAATCTGGGGACTTGAGGGACAAGGTAATTGTACATGGGTTCTGTTTTATTTTTCTTAATGTTCTTTGGCTGAAAGTTCAAAGTTAAGATATCAGCAATGGGACTACTGAGAATTCTGTTTATGGGTGATTGTCCTTCCACTGTAACTTTACCTTGTCCTCTTTCTTTGCATCTTTATTCTCATAATTATAAATTAAAAATTAAAAAATATGTGAAAGACACACATTGAAAATTCTAATTCATTATATAAAGAAATAAAAAGGGCACCAGAGAAAAACTATTTTATATTTAAAAATTGGAAGAATATGGGCCAGAGCAATAGCACAGTAGAAGGTATTTGCCTTGCATGCAGCCAATCTAGAATGGACCTTGGTTTAATCCCTGGTGTCCTATATGGTCCCCTTAGTCAGGAGTGATTTCTGAGCACATAGCCAAGAGTAACCCCCTGAGCGTCACAGGGTGTGACCCAAAAAGCAAAAAAAAAAAATTAGAAATATAAACACTGTCAAAATTTAACATACTACCTAATGTATTATATACAATGCCCATTAAAATTCCTCTGATATTCAAGAATTTTTAAGAACTTGAATCAACTCTATTACAATTTATAGGGAACCAAATATTTCCCCAAACAGCCAACAAATTTTAAGATATATATGGCAAATATATAATTTCCAAACTTTAATTTGTATTATAAAGCTATAAAAGTCAAAACTTTACTAGTGGGCTAATGTTAGACCTTCAGACAAATGAAATATAATTAAAAAATCAGATGTAACTATCAGATTTATGAACAGTTTTGAACAACACACTAGGTATATAAAGTAGAACAAAGAAAATCTATATAAAATTGTGTTTGGAAATCTAGACAATAAATATATGTAAAAATTATTTATAATTGTATCTAACACCATTTATAAAAGATAACTCAAGGTAACTTAAAGTCTTCAATAATAGACCAGATTTTGTAAGCTACAATGAGAAAAAGATAGTCAACATCCTTTAGCAGTCTTCAATGATTTGATTATGAAGGCAAAGAAAACACACAAAACTTAACAAGAATATACCAGTCTATTTGTCAAAGATAGATATAGAATTTTACAGACACTTTTAGGAGAAAATAATAGGATGCTTGCCTGGTAGGAATGTAAAAAAGTGTAAATTGTCACTTATTATTAAGGAAATAAAATCAAAACAAGATTGTGGTTTGAGATCTTTCTTGGAAAAAAATGTATCTAAAAAGATGAGAAATACTCATGATGGAAGTGATTTGATGAAAAAAAAGTCTCATTCACAGTTGGTAAAACTATCTTCTGATTTAGCCTTTATGGAATGCAGTATCAAACTTCTCAAAAAATCAGAATATATATCTCCCATACGGCTCTACAATTTTACTTAGAAATCTATCCCAAAACAAATAAAAACACATAAACATTAAATTTAAAGATATGTGTGTGCCTATACTCATTGCAGAGTTTAGTACAAGTGCAGGTTATGGAAATAACTCAAATGTTCAAATGAATGGATAATGAAGTAGTGGAAAATATACACAATGGAATATTATGCAACTATAAGAAAGGATTAAGTCATGAAGTTAGGAACAGCACAAGTAGAACCCGAGGGTTAAGTGTTTAGCAAAATAGGTCAGGGGAGAAGAACCAAGACCAGAAGTCCCAATTATCTGTATATGTACATGTATATATGTATATATACATATATACATGTATTTGCATATACATATATATGAGAGAGAACATATATATGAGAGAAAACAAGAGAATATATAGTTTCAAGCAATGACACCTTGGACTTGGATTACAAAAATTTATTAACAAATATTTAGAGGTGGAAGAAGGTAGGACAACTTACTAGAGGTGACAATGATGGTGGGTTAGTATTACATTAGTGGTGATGGTGTGAAGTAATTCTTTTGCAAACCTATTATATAGCAATATTATAATAACAATTTAAAAAGTTATACAAATACAAGGTCTGCCTTGCCCAGGTTAGCCTAGTACTGATGACTGTTCAATCTCCCATATGGTCCTCCAAGCCAGGACCGATTTCTGAGTGCATAGCCAGGAGTAACCCCTGAGAGTCAAAATGTGTGACCAAAAAAACAAAACAAAACAAAAAAATGTGCCAGATCTATTAATATTTCTACCAGAAAGGAAAGTACTTATTTACCTATTTGGCTTTCACAGAAAATGTGCATTTGGCTTACTGCACTTTGGAAATTATCATTGCCTAAGAACCCATTAAGGCAGCATGAATCTGAGGGTAGAGAAATATATGGGTAAAGAACCTGCCTTCCACAAAGCTGACCTTGTTTCAATACCTGATACTACATATAGACCCTGAACAGTGCCAAGAGTAATCTTTGAGCCCTAACCCTAACCCTAATTCTAACCCTAACCCAAGCCAGGAATAAGTTGTGAGTATAGCCAGATGTGGCTCCAAACTCTCCATACTCTCCCTAAATGGCACTATTATTATTATTTCTTTAATTGCAAATACCTGCTTTAATTCTAGTTTGTTATTAAAATCAAATAATAAAAAATAAAGTATTTAATAAAAATGTTTAGCAAGCACTAGGAGTGCACTAAATGATTTTATTACTTGGTTATTTAATACACATCCAGGAAAAATTTTAAACAAAATAAGATTTAACAAACTTAACAAAATAAAATAATTTGTAGTTGTCGCAAAGTGTAATTATTTGGTTATTTAATATATCTCATTAAATTATACTTAACAAAACTAATTTACTTTAAATGGCTGAACTTTTTCTTAAATTTATTTTTTATTGGAAAATAAGATCATTCTTAAAACTTGCAAGACTTATCTCTAAAACTATTACTCATTAAAGAAATTAGTTGGGACTGGAGAGATAGCATGAAGGTAAAGTGTTTGCCTTGCATGCGGAAGGATGGTGGTTCAAATCCCGGCATCCTGTATGGTCCCCCGAGCCCGCCAGGAGCAATTTCTGAGCAGAGAACCCCTAAGCACTGCCAGGTATGGCCCCCCCAAAAAAATAAGTAAAAAAAAAAGAAATTAGTTATTGAAATTGAGTGCAGTGGGAGAAACACAAACATGAGTGGATGGATTCAGGTGCCATTGCTGTTGGAAAAAAAAAACAACAACACAGAATTAAATATCCAAGGATGGCCCTGATTCATTGTCTGTCTGAACCCCAACTTTGTAAATAAATAACAATGGTTTCAATAAAAGAAAACAAAACAAAATAATAAACTGGAAATTACACACACAAAAACTAAAAAAGGAGAATGTTCAAATAGAAAAATAATTTGTTATAATTTGAATGAAGGATCAGTGATTTGAAAATATTTTTTAGCTTCTATGCCTGTGCATCTGAATCCCCGAAGGTTTCCTCAGAGGCCTATGGAGCACATCCTCAAAAAACTGCATTTTGAAGCTGCTGAGTAAGTACATTTTGGCTGCGGGGGTCGCTGTCCAATAAGCTGAGGTCTCTGGCCTGTGGAGGATACACCCTGCTGTGCCTTTGTTCACTCTGAGCACTGTCAACTAGAGGCAGCAGAAGAGTTCACTTCACGGCTGCACACTTTTTCTAACCAATGAACCCCACCACAACACGCAGGAAAAATCAGACTACAAGAGTGACAATGGTGAAACCTCGCAAGCAAACACCATCCACAGAGAATGAAGATGAAAGCTCGGATGACCTAATAAATTCCAACCACCTGATTAACCTTTCAGATAAAGAGTTTAGAATAGAAATATGAAATATGTTCATAGAACTCAAAAAAAGCATAGATCAATCTGAAGAGAACACAAAGACAGAAATCAGAAAACTCCAAACTAAAATAACAGATCTGAAAAAGATGGTTGCTCAACTGAAAACCTCAATGGATAGCCTCGCCAACAAGGTATCAGCAGCTGAGGAGAGAACCAGAGTAATGGAAGATGTGATGCAGAAAAACTCAACACAACAGAAGAAATTGGAAAATAACTTAAGACAAACGAAGAGGCAATGGGAAAAGTACTCAATGTATGCGAACAGATGAAAATAGAAGTCTTTGATAAACTCAACAGAAACAACATAAGAATCATTGGAGTCCCAGAAACCCAGGAAGGAGATCTCCAAGAAGAATCAACTGTCAAAGACATCATCAAAGAGATACTCCCAGGGCTAAAGACTACATGCAATCAAATCCTGCATGCCCAAAGAGTACCAGCTAAAAGAGACCCAAAGAAAAACACCCCAAGACATATCCTCGTTACAATGACAAATCCCATAGAGATAAAATACTGAAAGCAGAAAGATCAAAAAGAGAAATTACATTCAAAGGATGATCCTAAGACTTACAGCAGACATGTCACAAGAAGCTCTCAAGGTCAGAAGAGAGTGGTGGAATATTGTGACAAGACTGAATGAAATGGAAGCATCACTGAGAATACTGCACCCAGCCCGACTCACATTCAGGTTTGAAGGAAGAATACACAGCTTTGTGGATAGACAACAGCTCAGAAACTTCACAGATGATCAAAGAGCCTTAAAGGAAAAACTGTCAGGTCTACTCTAAGACAAGAGAGACCAACAAACACAGCAAACTTATATACAAAGATGACATTAAATCCTATGACAATCATTTCCCTCAATCTCAATGGACTAAATTCACCAATTAAAAGACACAAAGTGGCAAAATGGGTCAAAAAGATGAATCCAACTTTCTGCTGCCTACAAGGAACACATCTGAATATTCAGAACAAACATAGACTCAAAATCAAAGGCTGGAGGAAAATCATCCAAGCAAACAATACCCTCAAAAAAGCTGGGGTGGCCATATTAATATCTGATGACACCAACTTTATACTCAGAAAAGTGGTAAGGGACAAAAATGGATAATATGTATTAATCAAGGGATATGTGCAACAGGAAGAAATCAGACTATTAAACATATATGCACCCAATGAGAGAACAGTAATTATCTAATACAATTACTGACAAATCTGAAAGAAGACATTAATAATAATACAATAATTGTGGGAGACCTCAACACGGCCCTATCAACACTTGATAGGTCAACCAGATTGAAACCGAAGAAAAACATACTTGCCCTGAAAAGAGTTATGGAAGAAAGAGGACTAGTAGATATATACAGGACACTCCATCCCAAAAAACCTGGATACACATTCTTTTCCAATGTACATGGGTCATTCTCCAGAATAGACTACATCCTGACATATAAAACATACTTCCATAAAATCAAGAGGATAGAAATCTTGCAGGCTACCTTTGCTGACAATAAGGCTCTGAAATTAGATGTGAACTACAAAGCCACACAGAAGAAAAACTTTAACAATTGGAAATTAAACACCCTGCTACCGAACAACCAGTGGGTCTGAGATGAAATCAAAAAGAAAGCAAAACTTTCCTGGAAACAAATGAGAATGAAGACACAAACTGCCAGAATCTATGGGAAACAGCAAAAGAAGTCCTGAGAGGAAAATTTATAGCTCTACAAGCACACATCAGGAAGGAAGAAGGAGCATACCTGAATAACTTAATGATGCAGCTCAAAAAATTAGAAAATGACCAACAAAAGAAACAAAAAATAGAAAGACAGAAGGAAATAACAAAGCTGAAAGCAGAACTCAATGAAGTGGAAAACCAAAAAACAATCAGAAAGATCAATAAAAGCAGAAACTGGTTCTTTGAAAAAATAAACAACATTGATAGACCATTGGCAAAACTAGCAAAGAAAGAGAGAGAGAAATCTGATAACTCATATTAGAAATGAAAAAGGGGAGATCACGACAGAAATTGCAGATATCCAAAGGGTAATCAGAGACTACTTTGAGAAACTTTATGCTATTAAACATGAGAACATAGAAGAAATGAAAAAATTCTTGGACACATAAATTTTCACATTTAAGTAAGGAGGATGTAGCATATCTAAACACCCCCATCACTACTGAGAAAATTGAAAATGTAATCAAACACCTGCCCAAAAAGAAAAGCCCCCGCTCAGATGGCTTTCCTAATGAATTTTTTCAAATCTTTAAGAGGAGCTACCACCAATCCTAGGCAAGCTCTTCCATGAAATTGAAAAAAAGGGAACACTCCCAAACAGCTTTTATGAAGCCAACATCACCTTGATACCCAAACCAGGCAGAAATGCTTCTGGAAAAGAAAATTACAGACCAATATCCCTTATGATGATGATGCAAAGATCTTCAACAAAATCCTGGCAAATAGGATCCAATGCATCATCAAGAAGATCATACACTATGACCAAGTAGGTTTCATCCCAGGAATGCAAGGCTGGTTTAACATCATTAAATCTATCAACATCATACACAACATCAACAACAAGAAAAATAAAAATCACATGATCATATCAAGAGATGCAGAGAAAGAATTTGATAAGTTCCAACACCCATTCTTGATCAAAACTCTCAGCAAGATGGGAATAAAAAAAACCTTTCTCAATCTATTTGAAGCCATCTACCACAAGCCAATGGCAAATAATATTCGCAATGGAGAAAAACTAAAAGTCTTTCCTCTAAATTTTGGTACAAGATAAGGCTGTCTGCTCTCACCACTCCTCTTCAACATAGTACTGGAAGTTCTTGCTATAGCGATCAAGCAAGAAAAAGATATCAAGAGAATCCAGATAGGAAAGGAAGAAGTCAAGCTCTCATTGTTTGCAGACGACATGATACTCTACTTAGAAAACCCTAAAGACTACCAAAAAGCTTCTAGAAACAATAGATTCACATAGCAAAGTGGTAGGCTACAAAATCAACCTACAGAAATCAATGATAGGGAAGAGATGGAAGTCAGGAAGGCAATCTCATTCACAATAGTGCCACACAAACTCAAATATCTTGGAGTCAACTTGACCAAAGACATGAAGGACCTATAGAAAGAAAACTATCAAGCCCTGCTCCAAAAAATAAGAGAGGACACACAGAAATGGAAACACATACCCTACTCATGGATTGGCAGGATTAACATAATTAAAATGGCAATACTCCCCAAAGCACTAAACAGATTTAATGTGATCCCCTTAAAAATACCCATGACATTCTTCAAAGAAGTGGATCAAACACTGATGAAGTTCATCTGGAATGATAAACACCCTCGAATAGCTAAAGCACACCTAGGGAAAAGGAAAATGGGAGGCATTACTTTCCCCAACTTTAAACTGTACTAAAAAGCAATAGTTATCAAAACAACATGATATTGGAATGAAGACAGACCCTCAGATCAGTGGAATAGGCTTGAGTTCTCAGAGAACGTTCCCCAGACATACAATCACCTAATATTTGACAAAGGAGTAAAATCCTAAGTGGAGCAGGGAAAATCTCTTCAAAATATGGTGCTGGCAGAACTGATTAGCGACTTGCAAAAAAGCGAACATAGACCCCCCCAGTTAACATCATGTACAAAGGTAAAATCAAGTGGATTAAAGACCTTGATATCAGACCAGATACCATAAGGTATATAGAACAACATGTCGGTAAAACACTCCATAACATTGAGACTACAGGCATCTTCAAGGAGGAAACTGCACTTTCCAAACAAGTGGAAACAGAGATCAACAGATGGGAATACATTAAACTGAGATGCTTCTGCACCTCAAAAGAAATAGTGCCCAGGATACAAGAGTCACCCACTGAGCAGGAGAAACCATTCACCCAACACCCTTCAGATAAGGGGCTAATATCTAAAATATACAGGGCACTGACAGAACTTTACAAGAAAAAAACATCTATTCCGATCAAATATGGGGAGAAGAAATCAACAGATACTTTGATAAAAAAGAAATACAAATGGCCAAAAGACACATAAAAAATGTTCCTCGTCACTAATCATCAGGGAGATGCAAATCAAAAATAACGATGAGATACCACCTCACACCACAGAGATTGGTGCACATCACAAAGAATGAGAACAATCAGTGCTGGCAGGGATGTGGAGAGTAAGGAACTCTTATCCACTGCTGGTGGGAATGCCGTTTAGTCCAACCTCTATGGAAAGCAATATGGAGATTCCTCTAAAATCTGGAAATTGGGCTCCCATTCGACCCAGCTATTCCACTCCTAGGGATATACCCTAAGAACACAAGAATACATTACAAAAATTCCTTCCTCACACCTATATTTATTGCAGCACTATTCACAATAGCCAGGCTCTGGAAACAACCAAGATGCCCTTCAACAGACAAATGGCCAAAGAAATCATTGTACATATACACAATGAATATTATGCAGCCGTCAGGAGAGATGAAGTCATGAAATTTTCCTATACATAGATGTACATGGAATCTATCATGCTGAGTGAAATAAGTCAGAGGGAGAGTGAGAGAGACACAGAATAGTCTCACTCATCTATGTGTTTTAAGAAAAATAAAAGTCATTTTTTTAACAATCCTCAGAGACAATGAGAGGAGGGCTGGAACACCAGCTCACTCCATGAAGCTCACCACAAAGAGTGGTGAGTACAGCTATAGAAATAACTACACAGAGAACTACCATAATCATGTGAATAAATGAGGGAACTGGAAAGCCTGTTCGGAGTACAGGTGGGGGTGGGGTGGGATGGAGGGAGATTTGGGACATTGGTGGTGGGACTGTTGCACTGGTGAAGGGGTTATTCTTTACATGACTGAAACCTAATCACAATCATTTATGTAATCAAGATGTTCAAATAAAGAAGGAAAAAAAATAGGTCTGAAAAGTGGCAATGGATGTACAATTTGGTACAATAAAATGTACTTGTCTTACATCATTATCCGTCTTGCTTCCAAGCCTAACTCCCTCAATAATGCAATTGTTATGAATTTTTTGTTAACTATATTAATTGCTTAATCATAGAAATTATAAATCTCTTGCCAAAAACATTACTCTGGTTATTGGACAAGCAATTCATCATGTGTGTGTCTGTTTCTGAAAAGGATAAAAATTGGTTTTATGGGTGCTTTTATAAAACTCTTTGATAATTAGAAAAAACGAAATTATTTTTTAACAAAACCTTAAATTAGTAGAGAAAACAGGATGTAAATATAATTCCAAAAGATCGTTGGTGTTTTAAAATTAGTCATTTCTTTGTGTTAACCTAATTTTGCTTATTTATGATAATGTGTCAAATGAATTGTTACAGTGTTTATGGTGTGGATGCTTTCCATGTATGTGGATTCTCGATTACGCAGATCCCACATGATCTGCTAAGCCCCCATTGGATCAATGAATGCAGAGTCAGGAGTAAGACCTAAATAGTATTTGTAAAATTAATATATCTGTAACAATAGCATTAACACAATTCAAACTAAAACAAGGCGAATAAAAAATAGTGAAAAATCAAAACAGAGATAAGTCAAATTAATGACATTGATGGAAACTAGTAAAACTTAATATGTCATGAGTGAGTAATAACATTTCTCACTATTATCACACCTTGAAAAGATCTGGAATTTCCTATGCAAGCCCAGGGAAAGTGGTGAGAGATTTCATCTTATTCAATTAGAATACTGGGACTTTGCCTCTCCTTGATCATTTCACAAAATCTCAACGTCCTATTGTTTGTTTACATTTATTACTTACAATAAATTTGATCAATCTTTCCTTTGGTACATTTCTAAAAATCCTAGTGTAATCAGCATTAACCACATTCCACCATCTCTCTGTCCATTGAATCTAATCATACAAAGTATTCCTTGAATGATAATGTTAACACTATCAGAATAAGAAAAGTCTGCTAAGCCTGTGTTCTTCCTATAACTGATTGTTTCTTCCTTAGCTCCTAAAGAAGTTATTTAGATTAATAGCTAAGGTTGAGAAATTTATCATTTATCTAGTGTTATACAGTGAATTCTATAGTGTTTCTAATCATTTATCTATATGATTTTTTATACATAAACTTCAATAAATTTATTTGTACATATGTACATGTATACATAGATTAGAAAGAGAGAATTAATCAGCAAGGCAAATGGGGAAGAGGTAAATTAGAGAAAACATAAGAAATAGATTGTGGGCCAAATATTATTAATAATATATTCCTTCCTAATGATATATCCTACAAGTCTTAATAAGTAATAAAATTTATTTTATTATCAAGTAGTATCTGATATATGGTAGGTCTCAAAGCAGGAACTGAAGTTTTACTTTTTTAAAATTAAAAAATTTATACCTAACTGGCAACATGACAATGCAACATGAACTATGGAACGACCAACATCTAATATGCCTCACAAAGGCAATAGCATTTGTCACATTTGCCCTGCATTAAATTCAGGGTTTTCTGGATACAATGAACACTTTACCAGTGGCAAAGATTCATTAAATTAAACTACATGTACCATTCACTCATGTATTTGCAAAATGATATCTGTTAACCTTGAAATAGTCCAAATCCTAAATTTACTTACTTCAAAGAGTTTTTTTTATTTATAGAATGCTAGGACTTTTAGCATTTTATTCAAAAAACATTACCAAACTCTCTCTGAGAATGAAGACAGGGCACATAAGGAGAGAGAAAGATCACTAGCAGTTATGGTTGTGCCTTAAGTAAACATCACAAAAGTTTCTAGGAGCTGTGCATCAGGGGCATTTTGAAGCTGTAGATATTTTTGGATGTTTATTTATTGTTGATTTTTGTGCCACATCCTGTGGTGCTTTAAACTCACTCCCAACACTGTGCTTGGGATCAAATTCAGATCAGAAGTTTGCAAGGCAAGCACTGTACCTGTTATATTACATTTATAGTCTGATTCTATACAATTTAAGCAAATATACCACTTGTGACTGCAGGTAACCAAACAATAAGCATTAGATGCTAGGGTCACATGTGAAAAAATTGGGTAGAAAGGCCAAGATATCAAAGCTTGACCTGTTAGTACCATAAACAGATAACCAGCAGAGTAAACCTAGCTTTTCTCTTTTCAAAATTTAAAGATATTAATATCTTTACCAGGAGAAGTACTTCCACTCTGTGACCTCTCTACCTCCCTTTTATCTCATATAGGCTCTGATTTACAATGACTACTGCTGCAAATAATACTGGTTGACAGATAAGAAACAAACAAGAGAAAAGAAGGGAAAGCATCTCAAACTTTGATGATAGGATGTGAAATTAAGTCATTGTTATACATGGCAGTTCTGCCTTTCAAGACACCACTTTTTGTAGAACTCCTAAGAGAAGGGGGGATTAAAAATTGTTTTAGATTAATTAAATTCCATATTTCAGCAAAACATCATTTTGCATATTATGATCATATTACAGGAAACAATTTGTCATTCAAGAAATTGCTAACAATCTCAATAGCAATGGTCTCTTAGAAACAGATCTAGAGAAGGTGAATAACAACAGTCTTATGTTGCCTGGGAATAAAGAATTCTTCATTTTCTCCTCTAGTCTGAATAGCCTGTTGATTTATTTAGGAACAAAAGCACAACATTTAATATCTTATGAAAGACACCTACATAAAGCCCTTTAAAAACTAATGACTCCTGGGTGTAATTTGAAAGATGTGTTCAAGTACCACAACAGCATATAAAATCTGCATTTTATCAATTCATATGAGTGGTTAGCTGTGAAAATTTAATGAAATCACAGGAGACAGGAATAAGGCAAAGTCATCTTGAAGAAGGAAAATGCTTTTGGGAAGAAAATGATTTGTTAATTCTTGGAGGCAGAAATTGGGAATAGTTTACCTAAATTGGTATCAATATATAGGAACTATATCACATATATCAGGGTAAATGACATCACTATTTTTCTTATAAATTATATGCAAATTATGAGACCATATCAAAATCACAATTCAGAGATTTCACTTCAATAATTTTGGATTTGACAAAAGCAAAAGTATTAAACAACATTCTCAGGCTGACCTGCATTCTCAGGTTCTTTTACCAGAGTGAATGAATGATTGGGAAACCCTTCACACTTTGCAGGCATGAAGCAATGTTGCATCCTGGGGGTGAAGCACAGGGTCTTGGAATGATATTAGCTATGTGTGACAATCCTGGCCTGGAGATCAACATTATTTTGGTATTGTAGAAAATCTGTCCATTAACTAATACATATTTTAAAAATGTAGTTTGAAGGAAAGATAAGTTGAGAACCTTCAAGAAATTACTAATACATTTATTAACCATTTTTTATGACCCACGATGATCACAATCACAATAAATGCAATAATATAAAAGCATGGGTCCAGGATATAAGAGAGTGGTACAATGACATGAGGCAATGCCTTAGAGTGTCAAAATAGGGTTTGACACCCATTACTATGTGCTCCCCCAAAGCATTGCTACAGCACTGGAGGAACACAGCACAGTGTCTATACCATTGTAATTTCTGGTATTATAGAAGCCATCTTTAGGTTGGACCTCAACCTCAGGCTAGAGTCCTCCTGAATACTATCTGAGAGTCCCAGACCAAAGGAAAAATTTTAATAAAATTCAAGAAAATAAAGCTGCATTTTATGCATGTTAACTCTTTAAGGTAATAGTAGCAATCTTAAGACTTGTGTCAAACTGTCTAATTTAATTGCCTTTTTCTGATCTTTAATTGATTAATTATTTAATTTTGATTTAATTTTTCTTTTTCCTAAACCTCACAGTGCTCAACAGTTATTTTCAGCTTAAGAATTAAGTCTTTCTTCTGACGCACCCTGAATGCTGTCCAGCCTGGTTTCTTCTGAGTTTAACAGAAGTAAGAATATGTTTAGATACCCTAATTATGTGCTAATGGAGACATCAGATCTACCAATTTATAGATAAAGATGAGGCAGTTGTTACCTCTTTCATGTGCCTGTCAATTCTCGCATTACATTGCCTATTGTGCACCACTTAGGAAGAGGGAGGGAGCTCAGGCAACCTGGGACAGTACTGGTGGGCAGAGAAATGTGAGGAAAGTACTTGTTAATATGGGTATTAAACTGACAGTGCAGTGGCCAAAGTGGCTGGATATTTCTAGAGCATAGCAAGCCCTGTCTCTTGACTCAAATGTTTTACCTATTGATACATAAATATTTTACACTTTAAAAACATACCTTCTCTTGTCAAGTTTAAGAAGTTATTAACTTATACTTCTGTCAGAATATCTTTTTTTTGCAATGGGAGAGGGGAGTATGGTAACTTGGCACATTAATACTACAGATCTTAACATTATGATAACCATGCTACATGAACAGTCATTAAAAGAAAACAGAAATTGCATTACACAGACATTCTTAAAAAGGGACTTTTTCAACTGAGAGTAAAAGGAGACCACTATTGGCTTTAAGGAGATTAGCTGAAATATTAGATAATTACAGTTTATAAATTAAAATTGAGAACTGAAAGATAGGACATTTCTGGGAAAAGTCATGTTTTTTTTTTCTTTTTTCAGTTGCTGTCACTGAATCTTAGAAAATTTTGCAAGATGCTTTCAATCCATATAATCATCTGAACCCTTTGTTTCTGGCTTTAGACTTCCATCACAGCACACAGCGAAGGTAGAATCTCTGGGACGATATCATTGAGATTGGTAGTGATTACAGACTGAGAATTTTGACACTTAAAAATCACAGGGATCGCTTTTCTCTGCTGAGCCTGCCTACATCCAAGGACTATAGCCTCTTCAGGACCCATCCCAGTAAGATGTCCCCACCCAACGCACTTGGGGCCAATTCCTGCTGTGATTGGGTACCCAGAGACTTTTAAACCACAGCAGCCTTGCTCTCTGCCTTTTCTCTGCTGAGCCTGCCTACATCCAAGGACTATAGCCTCTTCAGGACCCATCCCGGTAAGATGTCCCCAACCAACGCACATGGGGCCCATTCCTTCCGTGATTGGGTACCCAGAGACTTTTAAGCCACAGCGGCCTTGCTCTCTACCTTTTCTCTGCTGAGCCTGCCTGCATCCAAGGACTATAGCCTCTTCAGGACCCACACCCAAAACGCAGCCGCTCGCTTTGCTTTGCAGCCACGCTTATCTTGTAACCCTTGAATTCCATTTCTGTACATTTTAAGAAGCAATCTACAGCCTAGCCAATGGAGTAATTTTGCAGTACACCCCCATATTTACAGAAATCAAGATGGCTCCTCTAATAATCTAAAAAGTAGGAAATAAATAGGTATCCTCTCAAGAAGTTTAGAGTAGAATTATGGAGAATGTTCAGGGAGCTCAAAAAAAAAAGCACTGATAAACTTGATTGGAGCAAAATTAAGCATCAAGAAGTTTTGTCAACTGAAATTAGAAATTTTCACACTGAACTAACAGATCAGAAAAACTGAGCTTAACTGGACCCTTATTCCTAGCCTGAGGAGTGCTGGGAGGCTTGACAGGCCCCCAGCCTTTCTTGTCTTTTTACCCTGACTCCAGGCCTTCCCTGGGTGCCAGCTCCGATGGCCAGAAGTGGGTTCAGGTGGACTCTTAGTGGTCCTCAGGTTCCCCCCTCCCTTCGTACTCCAGTGGGGAGATGCATGGGGAGGAGGGTAGTCAGACATCTGGCTTCTGGTTTCCTCTTTGATTCTGGAGACCAGCTCTTGCCAGGTATGGGGTTTGGGGAGGCCCCATACCAGAATTTTCTCCCTAGCCTGGGGAGTGCTGGGAGGCTTGGCAGGCCCCCAGCCTTCCTTGTCTTTTTCCCCTGACTCTAGGCCTTCCCTGGGTGCCAGCTCAGATGGCCAGAAGTTGGTTCAGGTGGATTCTTAGTGGTCCTCAGGTTCCCCCCTCCCTCCGTACTCCAGTGGGGAGGTGCATGGGGAGGAGGGCAGGCAGATATTTGGCTTTCGGTTTCCTCTTTGATTCTGGAGACCAGCTCTTGCCAGGTATGGGGTTTGGAGAGGCCCCATACCAGAACCTTTCTCCCTAGCCTGGGGAGTGCTGGGAGGCTTGGCAGGCCCCCAGCCTTCCTTGTCTTTTTTCCCTGACTCCAGACCTTCCCTAGGTGCCAGCTCAGATGGCCAGAAGTGGGTTCAGGTGGACTCTTAATGGTCCTCAGGTTCCCCCCTCCCTCCGTACTCCAGGGGGGAGGTGCATGGGGAAGAGGGCAGGCAGACATCTGGTTTCCAATTTTGTCCTTGATTCTGGAGACCAGCCCTTACCAGGTATAGGGTTTTTCTCCCCTGAACTTCAGTCTTTCCCTGGACACTGGTCTAGGTGGACTCTATAGGGGTCAACAGGCTTTCCCCCTATCTCTCCCTACACTAATGGGAAGGCACTCTGGGAGGAGAGCAGGCTGTTCTAGCACTGGTTTATATTGGGACAGTCAGTGGAAATTTTTTCTCTTTTTTTCATATTGATATTATTGTGTGCATATATTCTATATATCCATAATATCCATCTTGTATTGGAACCTTGATACTGCCCTACAAAGCTCATTTTTAATATTTTACTGCCTCAGTCCCAACCCTTACTTCCCCCCATCCTCCCATGTAGGTGCAGCTAATGACATGAAGCTCACCACATAGAATGATAAGTGCAGTTAGAGAAATAACTACACTGAAAACTATCATAACAATGTGAGTGAATGAGGGAAAAGAAAGCCTGTCTCGAGTACAGGTGTGGGTAGGGTGGGGAGTAGGTAGATCTGGGAAATTGGTGGTGGGAATCCTGCACTGGTGAAGGGGGGTGTTCTTTACATGACTGTAATCATACAAGTACAATTATATTTGTAATCACTGTGTTTAAATAAAGATAATTTAAAAAAAAAGAAAATACAAACTGTTAAAATTTTACATATATTACAGAGACTCACAAATGACTAAAATTGGGTGCTTTTACATCTTTTAGACAAAGAAACAATAAATTTGTGAAGAATTGGTAAAATTAGGGGAACTCTGTGGGTGAATAAATGGTGAAGTCAAAAAAAATTAGAGGGATCACCACTAAAGCAAGCATTTTATTTGCATCACTGTGATTGTGGGAGGAGCTCAGAGAGAGAAAGATAGCTCAGCAGGCTGGGGCAATCAATTTACATTCAAGGATTATAGATGGGATACTCTAATAATATAGACCCCAGAGTACCTCCAGGAGTGGCCATGAGCACAAGACCAGGAAATGCCTCTGAACACTACTGAGCCAGTTCTCCAACTGACAGAGAGGTGGGAGAGAGAAATACGCAATTTAATGTGACTGAGGGAGATGACTGAAGAGCCCATACTACAACCATTAGAAAGGAAATGCTTCCTTGAGAAAGTAAAGAAAAAATGAGCACTGGGAGCTGAGCACAGATTGAGAAAGCATGAAAGGCTGAGTTAGCAGAGACTGCAGGTAAGAAGTAGTCAAACTCTGGGGCAGACATAAATTCCTGCAGAATTGGAGCTTTGTGAATCAAGGGATGGAAGAAGAGTTGGGAGGGGAATAAGAAGATGCTGATGGTTGGTGAGGCATTATTCTGTCACTTAAAAAGCAATACATTTGTCTGATTTATATGAATGCAGTGACTTCCCAGCAAAATAGAAGTGACTTGAGGATAAAGCAGATGAAATACCACAGTATAGGTAGGTGTTTCATAGGCAAAAAGTAGTCGAAATGGAGAAAAAAAATTAAGGTGTCCTAAAATTAAAAAAAAAAAGAGTCAAAAAAAGGTACTTCAAACATGTTGTTCAGGGCATCTCGGGTTACTTCCAGATATTTTCTGTCAAATTGATAAGCAGCACTATTTGAGGGTGCAAGGACATAGTGCTACTTGTGCCCAAGAGGCCCGGAATCACGAGTGACATCTGAGTGGAGTGTGGGCTCCAGGACTATTCCAGGCAATTCTTAGTGAACTGTGTAGTGCTAGAGATTAAACTATAATCAGGAGGTTAAGAGTCCATGAAGAAACACAAAAGAGGTTCACATCTAGTTTTCAGATACAAGTAAACAATGTGCCAGGTGACCTATGATTTTTGTTTGTTTTAGGCTATACTTTGCTGTACTCAGGGCTTACTCATGACTGTAAACTCAAGGATCATATTTATGAGGTTCAGGGGACCATATGCAGTTACAGTGCTCAAACCTAAGTCTGCAGCCTGCTAGGCAAATACTTTCCCTGATGTACTATTTCTCTGGTCCCTAGACAAATTTTGCTAAAGGGATTGACATGTACAAGTTAAGAGGACTAAACATATTTTCATTCATGTGTTTTTTACTTTTGAAAATAAAATGAATTTAATAGTATTATACATTTTAATGACCATAACATGAACCCAGAAAAGCAGGACTAGAATACAAAGCATTATACAAGCTAATAAGTCCAGGTAGTCTATGCTGCATTAGATATCCTAAGATAGGTACAAGATATTATATTTATATATGAGTATCAGCTTTGATATATCCATATTTTAATACTCAGCAGAATTCATAGTTAAAGAAGCAGAGTTGAAGTAGGTAGTCAGTAGATGCTAATGAAGATTCCTTGCAGGAGAGAAAATGAAAGCCAAAAAATTCAGATCATTTAAAGAGCAGGGAACTACCTAAACCAGACTGCAAATTCAAGGATTAAATAACCAAATTCTGCTGTCTCTGTCTCTATGAGGGGTTGTGGATTTGAGATTTGGTATTGAGAAAGAAACAAACAAAAACAAGCCAGCAAGATCAATCCTGCCTGATGTCTCTCATATTAGATCCTTCCATCCATCCTTGACTATATTAAGGAAAAGAGGCTTTAGTAATCTGGGTTGAAGATGTAGTACAGTAAGGCATTTGATCTGTGTCAGATTCCTGTGCACAGAACCTTGATTAAGCCCATAGCACCACCAAGTATGGCCTCAAACCCACCCACCCCCTTAAAGAACAAAAACAAAATAATATAACAAGAAGCTTTTAAAAAATATCCATCTACATCTCTATTCCAGGATGAATGACAATGTGGTGCTATAATCGTCAGTACATTCAGTAATGTTTCTAACCCACAATAGACTTTCAGAGATGTTTGAGTGAAGCTGACAATAGAGAGAGAAGCACCACTAAAGTTTGAGGTGTCATAAGTTAAAATAAACTGGGGGCTGTGCAGTATGGCACACAGTGAGGTACATGCTTTGCGTGTGTGAGACACTGACTTGATCTCCATTATGATAAACGATTTCTCTGAAGCTCCACATATCATCTATATTTTCTCAGAGCTCCTCTGAATGTGGTTATGGTTTATTTCAGTTTCCATGTGCTAAACAGTTCTGCTTTCTGGGCCCAGAACTTCGCACAATTTTGCCTTGTTGATCAAGTATTGATGATAGTGCTGCCCCAGAACCTTACCATGTTCTCTTTAGTGAGTATGGATGTATGTTTGTGTATTTGGATTTTCTTGCTTTCTCATTGTGACTCTTGTGCCTGAAGAGATTTCAGTTAGATAACACACACATTCAGCATGGCATAAACAATTTGGAATAAACTGTAATTTTTAGGAACAGAAAAAATGTTAACCATTATTATCCATAGTAGGAGATAAATCTTAGGAAATAATTTCACTATTGCAAGGAAAGCAGAAACGCTGTTTTTTGTTCCCTGCCGGAGAGGTCTGAAGTATTAGCCTGTGCCAAATAGAAATGTCTTAAAGGGCTGGTTGTTTGGTTTTATTGCCACATGAATTTCTTTGATCAGTTCCTAACATAGCTCTTTGGCATAACACATTTCATGCTCCATTGACAAAAATGATCATTCTACCCAGTAAATATCAGTAGATGCCACCTATACATTATCTGATTCTGAGTCAAGCTTCACACACCAGATGTCATTAAAATTTCAATAGGGAGTGTCATTCATAAATCATATTTAAGAAAATAGGATAAGTATTATGTGGATGTGAAGCTACTACAACTTTAGCAGAGTTTACATCCTGTGAAAAGGTTGAAAGGAAGAGAATGCAGGTTTAAATGGAACCAATGTATGATATCAGGTCCTTTCTTCTGCACCCCTTAATGCAAAGGCTCATCAATAATCATTAAATTTAAAGCACAATATTAAAGTCTTTTTCTTTCTGTTATTTGGCTTCACTTGCAGATTATGGATAAATTTATCTGACAAGGAACAGAATATTTTAGTGAATGCTAATAAAAATCCTGGTGAGAACTTAGTTTTCATAGAAATTTGTCTCTGGAGGACATAACCTTTTCTGTCATGATTGTAACTCTCATTGCAATATGAGAAAATTAAATCATTTGGGAATGCCTGAATAGACAGAAAAATTTCAACTAAATGCCACTCAGAACACTAGCAAGCAGAGTAAATAATGTGCTGGCTTTGATACAAGAAAACATCTATGACATTATCTATCATTAAGTTGAACAATCTGTCAGGTATGTTTCCCTTATGATGATTTTTTTAAAACCAAGTCTGAAACTACTACATAAGTAATTATTTCAATACAATGGTCTCAACAAAATGTTTGGAGCTCCTCTAATTTTAGAACACTGTGCGTTCTTTATCCCATAGCTGTGGAGTTCTGGCACTCTTGATTATTGTTAGATACCTAAGTACATTCAAATAAATGTTTTGTGCCCCCATTTATTCTCTGCCCATGCACTCTGGCCAAATAATCTTCAGTTTATGTAGTTAGCCGAGGGGGTATCATGTTATTGGACATTAGCAGTGGCTTCTCCAAAGAAAAAAAGAAATTCTATGATAAGTAGAAAGGGAAGTGCAATAGAAAAAGATATTACTTGGAGAAAAACTGTGGCTTGGTGCCAGATCTTGTGTATTTCAGAAAGAAGAAACACAGTAATTTTTATCATTATAATATATTAAATGTTTTTATGTATATTTATGCTTTCCTTGTTCAAGGTTCCTAGATTTTTTTTTTGTTTTGGTTTTTGGGTCACACTCGGTAGCGCTCAGGGGTTACTCCTGGCTCTATGCTCAGAAATTGCTCCTGGCAGGCTTGGGGAACCATATGAGATGCCAGGACTTGAACCACCATCCTTTTGTATGCAAGGCAAACACCTTACCTCCATACTATCTCTCTGGCCCCCCTAGTCTTAAAATAACATGTAAAGGTATGATCACTCATAACTACCATGAAAATGATCAGAATAGAGGATTAATCTGTATGTAGAATATGAAGAAATATGGAAAACATTGGGCTCTTAATTTTTAAAAAGTGTTGGACAATTTTCTCTGTAGAAGCCATCCAGATGGCCAACAAACACATGGAAAAATGTTCACTCACTCTAATTATGAAACAAATAGACACCAAAATAAAAATGAGATGCTTTATACAAGTGAGCGGGTCCTGTTTCCAAACAAATACAGCCAGTACTTGTGGGTATATAAATAAAAAGTAACCTCATAAATTATAGGTAGAGAGGTACAATTCAATGTCTACTAAAAACAATAGAGAGGAGCCAGGGAGTTTATACAAAGGTTCAGAACTTTTCTTTATGCAGTTGACCCCAGTTACATATCTATTACCACAGCTATGGTTCTTGAACACCTATTAGAATTTCTAAATAACACTACATTCTCTTGCCTATGCATTGAGCCACACAATATATTGGTTGAAAAATCACTTAGAGAGGACTATGGAATCTGCGAGCACCGGTTGGTAGGCCCTACCTCCATAAAACAAAGGAAAATTATATGTAATCTTTCTCATATTTTATAACTACCATAAGGTATTTATTTATTTATTTATTTATTTATTTATTGTGGGGCCACACCCAGCGGCACTCAGAGGTTACTCCTGGCTTTGAGATCAGAAATAGCTCCTGGCTAGGGGACCATATGAGATGCTGAGGATTGAATCCTGGTCAGTCCTGAATCTGAATCAGGCATGTGCAAGGCAAATGCCCTACCACTGTACAACCATGCTAACCCATCCCCAAGGTCCAGTATTAATACTCTTGTATCTCTAGCTAATGAATGTCAAGATGCTAAATTGATGATAAAAAAAAACTGAAACCCCTATCTTCAAGGCATTACTGTTCACAATAGTGAAGAGGCAAAAATATCAGAAGTGCCCAATGAGTTGGTCAAGATTATTAGGTCAAGACACTCCATAGGATATAATTGAGCAACAAGGCAATGTCAGATATTTTATTTTGCTAGAACACTAATGAAACTGAGGTGGCAAAAGACTAGACAGCTTCTAATTAAAACAAATCATTAGAGGTGTTAAATACAGAATTGAGATTACATAAGGGCATTGATGGGATAGGGTATGAGGCAGTTCTTGGATACTGGTCAAAATATAGTGCATATGAAGAGACAACATTGGTACTCTCAAATCAAATATTTACATTATTGAATTGAAGGGCAACTAAATAAATTAAAATTTAAAAAAGTTTAGTTTGTTATAACCATTGTGGTTTGAAATATTCAAACAACTATATGCAATATCTATTGCAGACTCAATTTGCTTTCCAGATTCATCATCTCAATCCTTTGCAGTTAAAGCAAAACAGCTCTTTATTTACATAACCAAAACAACTCCTTTCACCATGTTTTCCAATTAATAGAGTTTTCTGATGTTTAAAAAATATCTGGTTGAATTTAGTGAAACAGTCAATTACATACCAGGTGTTTCAATTGTATAAATAGTCTAAGATGGGAACTGAATTAATTATAGCAAGTCTTTATCTCAGCTCCAAACTATCCAACTAAATATGGAATGAGGAGTATTGTGTTTTTTAAACATATCTCCAGATTGTACTTTAATATCTCATTACAATTTTAAAAGATAGAAGTTAGATCTTTAAAGCCTGTAGAAATCTCTTGTAATTATAAATACAAGATAATATTACTAATAAATGTTTATTCCCATTTATTTTTCTAATTATTCATTCTTTTAAATTTTGTAGATTGCAATGGGATTTTATTTTTTTCCTCTATTGCAGATGTTTGGATTCTCTTATCCCTTGGGGTATTGGATTCCTGCATATCCCATCTGCAGTGAAAAACATGACTGGTGATTAGAATTTCATACAAAACAAAATACTAATACATCATTAAGCCTAAAAATTATTTGGTCCTCCATATGTTGTTTGTGCTTGAGACTTCTCAATTGGTTTCCTCCAAAAATACAATTCAGAATAAATAATAGGTAAAAGTTAAACCAAGGAAAAATAGAATATTAGAAAGTTTTAATTTATTTGTTTTATAACTTTTTTGTTTATTATTCACTCTTAGTAATCCAGGTTCCCTTGCCATGAATTCTGAATTTTCAAAGTTTGAAGAAGATACTGGTTTCATATTGCAATTATAATCAACTGAGTTTAATTTAAGAGAGATGGGAGAAATTTATTCGATATTCCTTATTTGATGTAAATAGTGAGATATATTACGTCATTTTTATGTTCTGTACAAAAGAAAAGATATTCTGTTTTGTTATTAGCATTAAGTACAACTTCAGGACTTTAACAGCCACATTAAAATAAATTACTTAGAATAATCTGTATGCATTTTATTGTACATAATAAGCCAATGAGGCCTACTGGTGAACAGCATTTTGAATTTTCAAAACAAGAAGATACAACAACAAAAAAGAGAACATCAAAAGTAAAAAGTATTTTTGTAGTACAAATTTTTTTTGTCCCTGGTGACTGGAAGAAACCTTTATTAGATCAAAAACTACAAATTGTGTGCAAAGGAACTGCAAAATCAATTGTAAATAAATGTGGTTTCATAACTATTGGCAGAGAATATGTTGTATTTTCAACTGCAAAGTTTGGCTTTTACTCCCCTTCCACAGGAACTTTCTGAGCTCCTGCCTCCTATCAGTTCTATTCACTCCCCCTTTCTTCTTCACCAATTTATTTCATTTAAGCTTACTTCCATCAGTGATTAGCATGGAAAACACTACAGGGACTAACCAAATCTGGCTATAGTTGTGGAAAATCATAAATGACACAAATGTTTCACCCAAACAACAAATACAAAGCCTAATGCCTGATTCCCCCAGAGCTAGAGACCTGAATATTTTAGCTTGAATTGTAAATTTAAATAGGACTCTAGAGATGAACCAATTTAATATTTTTCTCATTTAATCATGACTGGGGCTTCCTGAGTATTTCCTGAGAATACACATCTGAGATGCATATTTTTTGAAAAACAAAATTAACCCCAAATGGGAATGACCTTTCAGGTCAGTATGATCCTCCCCTAGAGACCATGCAGGGCAGTTGCCTAGAATAAATTGTCCAGTGTTTGCTCCCCTTGAGTGCTAGAATTCCCCAGTGTTAGGCCAGCTCCTGACCTTTTATTTACAGTGCTATTTATTATTTATATTTTATTAAATATTTAAAATGCCACCTATTGTATTTGATGACTATTATGAGAGAAAAGGTCTCCGAACCTCAGATCTAGCTAGTTAATATCCTGCACTTGGCATTAATTATCTGCCATTTCCTTTCACATATTTCTGAAGCTCTGTGCTTGCATTGAAACTCCAACCACTGCAAACTCTTAGCAGAAACCTCTCTGTCATTTAAGAATACCACACTCAAGAATTCGTTCAATTTTAGTTACTCCTGTGCACAAATTAATATATCTTATATTTCACCAATTCAGGAATATTATTGGCAATGAATGGTAACACTTTAAGAACCAAGGTGAAAAGCAGATTGTTATTTCTCTCTTTCTTAAGACTTTCCATGTGGAGAGTTGGTTCTTTTATTGGCTTCATCTTTTGTACCTCTATTGACATCAGATGTATAAGAGCTACTAAAGAAATAAAGCCTTGTGTATCTTTGACTCTATGACTCTATTTTTTCCCATAATTTGGGGAAAGCAAGAGGTATATTATTTTGGCTATCTTGCTACGGTTGTATATCTCACACCTTGTGTCCAGTTCTTTCTACAAATATTTCTGTCATCACTTGAATAAAAAGAAGTGTATCATCAGCTATGAAGGAAAAGCAGAAAGGCTCTACACTTTAGAAGTGAATTAACAAAAATCTATGCATACAAATCCTATAAAGAGAGATTTGTGTCCTTGGCATAAATAACAACAAAAAGGAAAAAAGAGAAGATAATATCAATTAACCAAAGCACTATTTTGGGTGATTTAAGGCATTATTTTTTAGGAGATAAAGGAGAGTATAATAATGATAAACTGCCTAAATTTAGCAGAAGCCATTCACAAATAAGGTTTATAACTGCCTGAATAAGAGTACTTGTATGTTCTAACTTTACAGATTGGTCTGAATGCAGCTCCTGAAATAGAGCCTAACTTCAATGATTACTCTGAAATTTGACATCAAAGGTCACGCTACTCAATGATGTCTGATATCAAGAAAATAGCAAATTATCAAGACCATAGCAAATACAAATGCTAGAAGTATCAGATGTTGGGCCCAGGCAGACAGCTCAGGGTTTAGGGGAGGAATATCTTGTATGTTCAAGATTTTAAGTTTGATCTCTGAAAATTTAGAAGTTGGACAGATAATAGTCCTCACTCATCTCAAGCCAATGTATCAGAATTTTATTGCTAATTTTCTGTCATCTTTCATATTGGCAGGCCTCATCAAATATATGTCCTCTCATACCCATTTTCTATTTTCTGCCTTTCCCTTCAAATCATTGATTGCAAAGAATGAGGTCATCAAATTGATTTCTGACTTGATAGAGAATAGATATTGAGAACTGCAGTTGGACTTCATGAAATGAAATCTTAGAGCAGTCACTGACTGTATATCTGATCTTGCAGAAATGAACACAGTTGAAACATTTCCCCAAAAAATTAGCAATAAAAATAATGCATACATACCTATGCATGATGAGGCTACTTGGCAAAAGCACTTGCCAGAATGATTTGCGTGTAGTTGGTTTATATTAGCTTCAACTATGGTTAATGAAAATGAGTCAGATGATTCAAATTTTGCACCTCAAAACATAATAGACATATTTATTCCCATCCTTCACTTCTTGGTCTTTCCTAGTTATATTTCATAACACCACACAGTCAAAGCTTGTTGCACTTTGCTCAGGCTGCTCTTTCTCAATCTGAGGAATTTCTTCATGGAAATATCTAATTTCTCCATGTAACAGTGTAAATAGTTATGCTATTCTCTAGATACTGCTCATAAATTTGAGTAGTCCTTCTCTGCCTTTTTCATTCTCAATGCAATATCCAAACTTCAGGATATATAAATATCCAATGCAGCCCCACATATTGCAATTACATCCTAATTTTTTTTGTTTTTAGTAACTCATTCTATATCGAACCAAGAAGACAAATAAATATTTCAAGGAACTGCACTTCAGACCATCAACTCTATTGTCACCAAAATTTGAGCTCTTTACAAATCTTGGCCCAACAGTTAGCACTATCATGTAAAACTTATTTTTTTTATTTTTTTCTATTTTGGGGCCACATCCAGCAGTGATCAGGACTTATTTCTTATTCTTTACTCAAGAATCACTCCTAGCAGCCTCAGAAATGTTAAGGATTGAATCTGGGCTGATGGTGTAAAAAAACAAGTATACCATCTGCTGTATTATATTTGCCTCCTGCTATATAAAAGTTTAAGATTTAATAATATATATATTATTTTTCTTGCCTAAATAGTCATATATTTCTTTATCAAAAAGTAATCATTCCTGTTTTTACATATGTATTCATCTGCATTTCTCTGTACAATTATTTATGTGTTTCAAAGATGATATCTAATTAAATCACACAGAAAAATGTTTCTTAATTTTATTAACTTGACCAATTCTTTATAATCTTAGATATTTATTTTTCTGCCACTGCCTCTACCCATTATATTATGGAAGATATTATGTTTATATGCCCTATTGCAGTTCCCTTTGTTTTCACATAGTTTAAATATCCTTGGGGAAGACTTAAGGCATAATTCATTCTTAAATTTTCAATAATGTCCTTCACACTGAGCCTGACTGACATTCCTATGCCTAGTCAATTTAATGACATGTTGTCATTAAATTAACATAATATTTTCATATTGTTTAACTATAACTACTTCTGAGAAGAAAATGTGAATCATTTTTCTTTTGGGCATTATCTACAGGTAGCAATCTCGTCCAAAGTGTATTCATTTTTATTATTTTTAAAAAAGGATAATATGGCTCAAAATACTATTCATTTCTATTCATTAAACAAAGAATAATACGACTCAACAAGAAATACAATGCTCCTTTTTTATGTTTTATTTAAAAAACTTGAGAAAGGTTCCTTCCATTCCCATCTTGTTGAGAGTTTTGATGAAGAATGGGTGTTAGACCTTATCAAATGCTTTCTAAGCATCTATTAATATGATCATGTGGTTTTTATTTTTCTTGTTATTGATGTTGTATATTATGTTGATAGATTTATGGATGTTAAACCATCCTTGTATTCCTGGGATGAAACATACTTGATCATAGTGGATGATCTTAATGAGGCACTGAATCCTATTTGCCAGGATTATGTAGAGGATCTTTGCATCTGCATTTATCAGCGATATTGGTCTGTAATTTTCTTTTTTCATAACATCTCTGTCTGGTTTAGGTATCAAGGTGATGTTGGCTTCATAAAAGCTATTTGGAAGTGTTTCTGTTTGTTCAATTTCATGAAAGAGTCTTCTTAGGATTGGTAGTTGTTCCTCTTGGAAAGTTTAAAAGAATTCATTAGTGAATCCATCTAGGCCTGGGCTTTTGTTTTGAGGCAGATATTTTATTACCATTTTAATTTCATCAATGGTGATGGGGGTGTTTAGATATGCTACATCCTATTATAAGAGTCCAATAATTTATCCATTTCTTCCAGGTTCTCATTTTTAGTGGCCTAGAGTTTCTCAAAGTAGTTTCTGATTACCCTTTGAATCTCTGCCATATCAGTAGTGATCTCTCCTTTTTCATTTCTAATATGAGTTATCAAGTTTCTCTCTCCCTTTCTTTGTTAGGTTTGCCAGTGGTCTATCAATCTTGTTTATTTTTTCAAAGAACCAACTTCTCCTTTCGTTGATCTTTCGGATTGTTTTTTACATTTCCACTTCGTTGATTTCTGCTCTCAGCTTTATTTCCTTCTGTCTCCCTATTTTTGGGTCCTTTTGTTGAGCACTTTCTAGTTCTATTAGCTGTGTCATTAAGCTACTCAGGTAAGCTCCTTCTTCCTTCCTGATGTGTTCTTGCAAAGCTATAAATTTTCGTCTCAGTACTGCTTTTGCTGTGTCCCATAAGTTCTGATAGTTTGTGTCTCTATTGTCATTTGTTTCCAGGAAACTTTTCATTTCCTCCTTGATTTCATCTCGGACCCACTGATTATTCAGTATGAGGCTGTTGAACTTCCAGGTGTTAACGTTTTTCTTCTGAGGCCCTTTGGAATTGACAAATAATTTAAGAGCCTTGTGGTCAGCGACAGGTAGTCTGCAAAATTTCTATCTGCTTAATATTATGGAGGTATGTTTTATGTGCCAGCATGTAGTCTATCCTGGAGATTGTCCCATGTACATTGGAGAAGAATTTGTATCCAGGTTTTTGGGGATGGAGTGTCCTATATTTATCCAATAGGCCTCTTTCTTTCATTTCTCTCCTCAGGTCTAGTATATTCTTGTTTGGTTTCAGTTTGCTTGACCTATTCAGTGTTGACATAGCTGTGTTGAGGTTTCCCACAATTATTGTGTTGTTATTGATATTATTTTTCTGATTTGTCAACAATTGTATTAAATATTTTGCTGACCGCTCATTAGGTGCATATATGTTTAGGAGAGTTATTTCTTCCTGCTCTACATACTCCTTGATTAATATGAAATGTCCATCTTTGTCCCTTACACCTTCCTGATTATAAAGTTTGCATTAACTGATATTAGTATGGCCACTCCAGCTTTTTTTATGGGTGTTGTTTGCTTGGATAATTTTTCTCCAGCCTTTTATTTTGAGTCTATGTTTGTTCTGACTATTCAGGTGCGTTTCTTGTAGGCAGCGAAGTTTTTTGATCCATTTAGCCACTCTGTGTCTCTTAACTGGTGCATTTAGTCTTTTGACATTGAGAGAAAGAATTGTCCTGGGATTTAATGCCATCTTTATATCGAAATTTGGTGTGTCTTTTGATTAGTCTTGTCTTAAATTAGGTCTTTCATTTTTTCTCTTAAGACTGATTTTGTCTGTAAAGTTTCTGAGCTGTTTTTTATCTGTGAAATGATGTATTCTTCTGGCAAACTGGAAAGTGAGTTTTGCTGTGTACAGTATTCTAGGTGAAGCATTCAATTCATTCAGTCTTGTCACAATATCCCACCACTGATTTCTGGCATTGAGTGTTTTTGGTGACAGGTCTGCTGTAAATCTCAAGGATGCTTGCTTGAAAATAATTTCCCCTTTTGATCTTGCTGTTTTCAGAATTCTGTCTGTAGCTGTGGGATTCGTCATTTTGACTAGGATGTGTCTTGCGTTAGTTTTTCTGGGCTCTCTTTTGGTTGGTACTCTTCGAGCATGCAGGATTTGATCAAATATATTCTTTAGCTCTGGAAGTTTCTCTTTAATGATGTTCTTGACCATTGATTCTTCCTGGAAATTTTCTTCCTAGGTCTCTGGAACTCCAATGATTCTTAAGTTGTTTCTGTTTATCTTATCATAGACTTCTATTTTCATCTGTTCCCATTCTTTGACTAATTTTTCCATTGTCTGCTCATTTGCTTTAAGTTTTTTTTTCCAATCTCTCCTGCTGTATGGAATTGTTATGTATCTCATCTTCCACAGCACCAAGTTTATTCTCAGCTTCTGATACTCTGTCCCAGAGCTTATCCATTTTGTCATTCACTTCGTTTACTGACTTTTTTAGGCCTGTTAGTTGACATGTTATTTCAGTTTGGAGTTTTGTGATTTCTGTCTTCATATTTTCTTGGTTCTTATTAGTGTTCTGTTCAACTCGATCCATGGTTTCTTTGAGTTCGTTGAGCGTCTTCAATATTGCTAGTCTAAATTCCTTATCTGAGTGGTTGATTAGTTGGTTGGTCATTATCTGGTCATCAGAATTGTCATCTTCATTCTCTATATTTGATGCTGGCCTGCATTGTTTCCCCATTGTCACACTTGTATTGTGGGTTTTTCTACGTGTTGTGGTGGTATTCATTGGCTAAATGATGCAGGCAGCACACTCCTCTGGCTTCGCCCTTTCTGGAAGGGTCGACTTGCCTTCAAGGAATGGAGTCCTCTGTGGATGAAGCCTCACACAGGATCAAATTATAGGCCTGAGCACACAGCAGAGAAGACAGTCCGGAGCGAAATGCTGGCTTCAGTGATCCAGCACAGTTCTTAGTGTGATTTTTTTCTTCTTGTTGCGATGGTGTTCTTTTCTTAGAAAGAGCGTACAGCCTCATAGCAAAGCGGAACAGTCGTGCTCTGCTGGAGCCTCTTTTTGGCCCACTCCCAAGAGTTTCACGCAACAGTATAGGTGACAGACACACACAGACAGCACTCACAATTTTTCATAGTCGGGCCCCACTGGGCAGGTGTAGTTTTATGGATTTTCCCTGCCTGACGTCACAAACTTACAATGCTCCTTTTAATCCTAAAAAGTATAGACACACAAAATTCACATAATCTCAAGGTTGAACTTCATATTTTGGAAAATTCAAAATTGTCCTCTTCATGATGTAACTCTTGCAAGAATCAGAAAAAGCATGAAAAGAAAAATGAACTGAAGAGCATGCAGAGTAAAATTCTGGAAAAGAGATGTCACACTGGACACCACTTCATAAGAATCTCTGCCCCGATCAAAGAATGCACATAAAGGCTGACTGAGTCATTTTTACTAATTTAATTTAGAACATGTCATATTTAATGCTACCCAAGGCAGCAGACTTCATCATACAAAGTAGAACATGGTTTCTAGTTTAATCAACTGTAGGCAGAATTTGTGGAAATTGCAGAAGTGGAATGGGAACCCTGGAATTGAGTATCAGAGAGAACAAGAATTTGTATTTAAACTCTGCCAACATTTCTAACTGATCCCTGAAAAGTGCAAACAGTATTCTGATTTTAAGCTGTGTCAAATCAAGCTTCTTTAGGACAACTGAGCTTAACTGACTGGGTGTTTCTAGAAAAAAAAAACTGTGCTATTTGTGCTTATATAATAATTGCCAACCACGAACAAACAAAATTATTTCACTAACTAGAAAAATATAACTGTTAAAAAAGTCTATCTAAATAAGATAAACAAATATGGAAGAATCAATCTCAAATTTTATCCTATATAAAATATCAGGAAAATGGGAATGATTAAGCAAATGACATAATTGTCTGAGATTTGCTTTGAGATAGCTCAGGAATTCTATCCAAACCATATTAAAACTTTTTTTTTTTTTTTTTTTTGGTTTTTGGGCCACACCCGGTAACGCTCAGGGGTTACTCCTGGCTATGCGCTTAGAAGTTGCTCCTGGCTTGGGGGACCATATGGGACACCGGGGGAATTGAACCGCGGTCCTTCCAAGGTTAGCGCAGGCAAGGCAGGCGCACCTTACCTTTAGCGCCACCACCCGGCCCCCCAAAACTTTTAAAGGATAATATACCTATATAAATTAATGTTAGAACACAGAGGCAGAGAATTTAAAAAGTGATGAGAAAATAATTAAATTTAGAGTTTATATAACATCAGAAGTGATGTAAAATGCAAATGAATGCATTATTGTCAATTATGTAATTTGAGATAATTCAATAGAAATTATCCTGTTTAGAGAATGGAAGAAAAATATCCCAGGAAAAAATATAAATGACCTGAGAACTGTGGAAAATTATTAAAAGGTTTAAATTATAAGCAATTTTAGAAAAAAAGGAAGAACAGAGTTAATGAATACTCAAAAGCAGTCAAAATTATAAATTACCAATTGCATAAGCCCACTGATCTTCAAGCAGAAATAAAATAAAGAGAATAATAAAGAAACAACTCTATATTCAGTCATTGTACTCTAGCTTCTGAAAACTAAAGTAAAAGGAAAAGCCTGAAGAACTACAATATATTAATTGAAAGATAAAATATCTAAATTTTTGCTAAATCCTATCAGACACTGTAGATACTATTAGTCAAACAAAATTACATTGCCCAAAAAGTGCTACCTAAGAAGTCTACATTTAGTAAAAATATATTGCAAGAATAAATGAGAAGTAAAAGTTCAGGCTAGAAAATAAACTATGAGAATTCACTGCCAGGACAAATTTAGTACAAGGGCTGAGGAGAGTTTTCTCACTAAAGTAGTTAAAATGTAAAATGTTAGAGTGTATATATCTTCAAAAAAATAAATAAATAAAGAGAATAAAAATGATAAAATTGGATAAAACAGAAATATTTTATCCTAGTATCAGCCTAAAAAAGTAAATGTTACTGCCTTGTGATAATATTTTTAAATATATAGTTATATAGAGTGAAATCATTTATATGAGTCTGGGAAGATAGTACAATCAGTAAGATGCCTGCTTTGAGCACAGAAGACACTTTTTTCAGCCTGGCAATGCATATGTTTCTCTGAGAAGCACCAGAAAGAGCATAGAAAATGTGGCTTCTAAATAATAGTGAATTAAGGACACTATACAGACAAAGATGAAAACAAAACTTTCAGGGTCAGTAGCTATAGTATAATGGGTAAAACATTTGCCTTGCACATGGTTGAGCAAAGTTCAATCTCCAGCACCCCAAATGGTCCCCTGAGCCCTGTCAAAATTTACAGATCCCAAATGGTCCCCTGAGCCCTCCTGTTCACAGAGCCATGAGTAAATCCTGAGAACAGCTGGCTGTGTCCTAAAAACAAACAAACGAACAGGTTATTAGCAACCTATAAAGTTGTAACGTTTTCATATCTTATATCGAAAGGTTAAAAAAAAGACATTAAAATGGGAAAATAGTATAAATACAAATAAGATCCTATCTAATAGAGATTGGAACACACAAACCTTGTAGTGCAAAGGGACCTTACACCCTGAACATTGACATAACGACCTGGCACAGACCTCAGAAGAAAGGGCATATTCCATTCTCCCCTGAACCAGGAAAGCCATCCACGAAACATCCAGGCTGGTCTATAACATCACCTGGAAGCAATCCTCTACCACGGAAGACCTACACTGCTCAGACTTCGACCTGCTCAAAAGAGACTTCCCTTAACACTGAGAAGACTTAACAACAACAACGACCTGCTTACAGGACAGGGCTCCCTGCATTGCCCTTTGATTGTGAGGTGAAAGGAGAGGATGCTCCACTTCCTGACTTCAATGTAAGATATGCAGATTCCAGGATCTTTAATACAGAAACATGATACCAACAACAGAGACTGTGTGAAAAATAAAAGTGTGTTGGCACTACAGACAATGTATTGGATTTGACGATCTAGCTTGCTTGGAGCCTAGACTTGGTCTTGTGCCAGGAAACTTCAGGGGTCTGGTCTCTTTGTACTTAGGCCAAGGTTATTTCTTTCCATGTCCCTCATATTTTGGTGGGCCTATGCAAACAACAATTGCCACTCTAACACCATTCTTACTGTGCTCCTTTGACTCTAATCCTTAAAAAGAACTCACTTAAAATTTGAGGTTAACTTAAGCTAATATGCATGTATATGGAAATGTAAGAAAATACTATGCCTGTAATGTTTAAGGAGTTACGTAAGTTTTATGGCTTTAGATTGCCTTGTGTACTGTTAAGAAATATTATAAGGTGTTACAATCTGGGGACTTGAGGGACAAAGTAATTGTACATGGATTCTGTCTTATTTATCTTAATGTTCTTTGGCTGAAATTTCAAAGTTAATATATCAGCAAGGGGACTTCTGAGAATTATGTTATGGGTGATTGTCCTTCCACTGCAACTTTACCTTGTCCTCTTACTTTGCACCCTTGTTCTCATAATTAAAAATTAAAATTAAAAAAAAAAAAGACATTTAGGGGCCGGGATATAGAACAGCAATAGGGCTTTTGCCTTGCATACAGCTGAATGGTGGTTTGAATCCAGGCATCCCATATGGTCCCTGAGCCTGCCAGGGGTGATTTCTAAGTGCAGAGCCAGAATTAACCTCTGAGTGCTGCTGGATGTAAACCTCAACCCCCACACACACCAAAAAAAAAAAAAAAAAAAGGACATTTAAATAAAGAACATACCAAAAGCCATTCTCTTTTTAAAAATTTTGGTTTTGATATAATTTTTCAATTTTTGTGTCAGATCCAAATTGATGCTCAGTGATTACTCACAACTCTGTGCTCAGGAGTCATTCTTGAATAGAGATTTTATTCAGTTGGGGATTGAATCTAGGTTGACCACATGCAGGCAAAGTACTCAATCCCTTTACTATCTCTCTGGCCTTCAGCAGTGTTTTAAATTTATACCATATACTTCAACTTAATACATATTGAGAGTTCAAGAGAAGAAGCAAGTGTGTGTATGATTATCAATATTAGGAACAAAAAAAATGGGTCTCAGAGTCATAGAACAGAGATAGGACCCATCATCAATGAACTGGGATTTGAGCCTTTTTTCTTCCTGTGGCCCTAGATCTCTTCATGAGTGAGTCTTAAGAAAAGAATCAGGAGTAAGCCAAGAACACCACTGGATATGACAGAGAAACATCTTTTTAAAGGAAATACTAATATAACTGTACCTACATACATGAAAGTAAATATAATGAATAATTCCATTATTCATAAATTTAAAAATGTACACCAAGTAGAAAATAATTTGAAAAAGCATACAAAAATAATGAAAAACTGAATATATCACTCTAATATTATGAAATTGTTACCATTTTTTAATTTTCACAAAGAATATTTCAGATAAAGATGGTTTCATTTTTGCCCAAATTTCAAGGTAAAAATAATAATATATATATATTTGAAAAAATTCCAAAGAACTTTAAGAAAAACATTTATCAACATGTTTTAGAAGGCTACTATAACTTTAATACCATAATTTAAATTTATTAACTAAAAAGAAAGTCGTACATCTGGGTACAGATGAAGAAGCTATTTCAAGTCTTTAGCAAGTAGAGGTCAAAATGATAGAAAGTCATGTATAGTAATATAGACTGGGATAATAGAATAACATAAAAACAAATTTTCAAAGACAATTTTTTTCTATTCGGAATATATATTTGATTTAATAACTGAATAAAAAATTAAAAGTACATTATTAATGGTTTGAGTGATAAAACAATAGATAGGTGATTTGCCTTGCACAGGTTTAACCTTGGTTTCATCTCCAGCTTTTCATAAGGCCAGCCAAGTACTATTGGGAGTATATCCTAAAAGCAGAACAAAGAATGATTCCTGATAACCACTTGGTTTGACAATAAATAAATAAATAAATAAATAAATAAATAAATAACAAAAAGTCCATCAGAGGTCTGTGGTTTATGCATGAGTTCATGACTGGTACCTGTAATGTATGATCCTATGCATAGCAGCATTTTTAGGCCAACTTGAGCACTATGAGCCCTAGATGGAATGGGGCCCACAACTAACAAATAACTGGTGATCAATATATGCAAAACATATACTGAGTTAATTCAATACTTATTTATGAAAAGCAACAAATTCTCTTCCTGGCCAACAAATGGAACTTCATTAAAATGACTAAAACCAACCTATAGGAAAAAATTTACAAAATGATTTATATTCAAAAGCAAAAAATTTACTTTCAAATATTCTGCCAGAACTTATACAAAGATTCTAATCATTAAAATAATCCAGTAAATAAATCGAGTTGCAAATAATATGAATTGTTTATATTTTCTATGAATTTTCTACATAGAATTCATAAAAATATTACAAAAGTCATTAAAGTTTATGTCATAAAGTTCTGAGTCTACAACAAATTATTTTCCTAAATGGTAAAAGATAAGAATTTAGAATAAAATTATAAAACTTCCAACTGTTTCTAATACCATAAAATATTTGTGTAACTAACAAATCTATTTCTTGAAAAATTCTAAGTATTTCTTTATACTATATACTATAAATTTATACTATATATTTATACTTTATACTATAAATATAATAATCAAAGCCATGTAATATTTTAATAGTGACAGAATAAAGACTACTAAAAAAGAATTGAGAACACAATGATAATACCTTCAGATATGTTGATAATTAATGTATACCAAAGGATCTCTGTTTCATAAAATGAAAAGAAAACCTCAACAATAAGTAGTATTGAAGAAACTCTATAGTAAAGATACAGTATTCTGTATATCAAAAAACACAAATGTTCACACTATCATAACCATGTTGGCCAAACAACAGAAATAATTAAACAAAAGAAAAATCTTAAGCGTTGTGAGATAAACGATCTAAATGAATAAAATTTGTATTATATCAATGGTTAATTAATTAGACTAAAATTACTGAAATGAAGCTTTTCCCAAAATGATTTGGAGTAATAGCAACAACCTTAGTCATGATCACAAGTGTCTGTTCTGTGAAACTTGGCATGATAATTTTCAATTTTTTGTGATATTGTAAAATGCTATGGCATATGTTCATGGAATAGAAGATTATAGAAACTTAAGGTAGGGATACATTGTAAAGCTTTAATATTTAAAACACAATAGTACTGGAATACTGTTAAGTAGAACAAAGGAAAATAGAACGTAAGAAAATTGTTAAAATAACATATATACAGAAAGAAATGGACTAGAATGCATCAAATAATATACTTATACAATGGTTCAGAACCCCTTTTTAATCACAGTATTCAGATTTTTTTTATATCAAAAGCAGTACCTCACTTGACCCTGTGATGGTTTATCAACTAGACAAGAAGGATAAATAAAGATAAAAGCACTTGACATAAATAACTGTCTTAATTTTCAGATGAAATGATTATGAATAAAATATGAAAAGTAATTCAGTAATTTAGCAGTTATTTGTAAGTAAAATTAACAAGTTTTCAAGGGAAAATGTCACTATTTAAATTCAAATGCATTTCCATGTAGTAGCCTCAATGAGAAACTGAAAATATAGAAATTTATGACACGACAGCTAATACAATGTGTTTAGGAGAATTAAAATATATAGTCTGATCCATAATTATAGATACATGCCATTATATATATTTTGATGCAGAATGTATATCACAAACAGTAAATCTCAATATAATCTGTTACTTGTGATGATCAAATTATTGGTGGTGTGTCAAATTATTACTTACATAGTGTACATATTCACCATACCATGTTTGAATATGCAGTACTGCTTCTACAGTGTTCATCTACTCAATAGTGTATTCATTCTGAAGTTATGATATGGTTGTTTCGTGTGTGGAAGCAGATAATATATGAAATTGATGTACTATCTAGATTTATTATGAATCTAAAGTATTTTCATTAAATATTATATAGGTTATAAGTACATTCAACATCTGAGGAAAACATCTCGGGGGATTAGAACAATAGTACATGGGATAAGGTGTTTGCCTTGCATGCAGCAGTTTGGATGTTGAGCACAGCATATGAGCAACATGTGAGCAGATGTCTGATCTCAGAACAATTAGACAGGAACAAACAAAACCAAACAACTTCCCCCCAAAATTGCAAACTGAATGGGAATTCATTATATGATTCTATGTAAATCCTAGAGGTGAAAGTTAGTTTAGCAATAGTTTGAATAGCATCAATTTAAAGATTTCTAAATTGGTCAAGTAAGACATCAGCCTTGCCTTATAATGAAGCCATAATAGTTCAAAATAACATTTGTTAAAACATTAAAAAACTCAAAATAGGGCCCGGAGAGATAGCACAGCGGCGTTTGCCTTGCAAGCAGCCGATCCAGGACCAAAAGGTGGTTGGTTCGAATCCCGGTGTCCCATATGGTCCACGTGTGTGGCCCAAAAACCAAAAAAAAAAAAAAAAAAAAAAACTCAAAATAAATATACATTTAAGGCCACTAAAATAATTACAAAAGTATTAGTAGGTATTATGGTGGAAAAGCTTTTCATTGTGTTGTCATGGGTTAGTTAAAAATAAGAATTTAAAAAAAAATCTATTTCATATTTTAAATGATTCAAATAATTTGACAAAGGGAACCTAAACAAAAGTGATCAAAATAAAATTTCTATGAAATAGAAGAAACCTAGGGTTGGATAAATGGAGCATTGAAGTAGAGGGGATGCTTTTTATGTAAATGTTCAAATTCCTTGAAATTTGAAAGTTCTCTTGAACCATAATGAATAATATTCATTAAACGCACATACTTGGGGAAAAAGGTTGGGTCATACTCAGAGGTGCCCAGAGGTTATACCTAGCTCTACACTCAGAAATTCCTCCTGGCCAGCTTGGAAGTCCCTATGGAATGTTGGGGATCAAACCTAGGTGGGTTCAGTGTTGGTATATGCAAGGCAAATGTCCTAACACTGTGCTATCACTTTGGTCCCTAATCAAATAGAGACCAATTCTTGAGATGAATTTAGCATATATTTCAATCTATTTATACTAGATCCAAATCTTGAGAACTTAGCCAGTGAAGAATAAAATAAATCCAGGTACTTGTACATTTGATAAATTGGAAAAATTCCAGGGTTGCTATCTGGATAAATGTTGCAGAAAATATATGACTTTAGAATGGACATTAATGGCTCTTCTGCTCACTGTTTACTGTTTACTGTGGATAAATTCCTCTTAATAAATTCTTCTTAATGCAAAAATTTCTTGTTCATTGTCTCAAATGAAAATGACTTTCTCAATGATATCTCATGTGTTGGAAACTTTTTAAATTCGAACTTTATGATAATATAGATATTCATACAAATACGTGTGGATGTTTATATATGTATAGTACTGTGCAATATTATATTAGATGCAAAATTAATGCTTTGGGGGGCACACCCAGTGATACTCTGGGGTTACTGCTGGCTATGGCTTAAAAATTGTTCCTGGGCCCGGAGAGATAGCACAGTGGTGTTTGCCTTGCAAGCAGCCGATCCTGGACCTAAGGTGGTTGGTTCGAATCCAGGTGTCCCATATGGTCCCCCGTGCCTGCCAGGAGTTATTTCTGAGCAGACAGCCAGGAGTAACCCCTGAGCAATGCTGGGTGTGGCCCCAAAACCAAAAACCAAAAAAAAATTATTCCTGCTTTGGGGGACCATGTGGGATTTTGGAGGATCAAACCCGGTCCATCCTGGGTCAGCCATATGCAAGGCAAATGCCCTATCACTGTGCCATCGCTCCAGCCCCATGCTTTTGTATACTTTAGATAAAATTACCCAGAATAAAGACCATGACCACAGGTAAATAATATCCAAGTACATGGTTTGACTCAAAAGTCATAGTTTGTCTTTTATTTTGTGATGTTTATTAAGTTAAAAATTATAGTTGTAAACAAATTCTCTCTTCTTTTCCACTTTATCCTCCTCAATCCCCAAGGTAGGGTCATTAGACTAATAGTGACACAATCTATGGTTAGGAATGATTGGTGATGGCTAGGGTCTTGAAATATATTAAGTAGATTATTACTACATTTGTGATATGATTGATAATAACAAAAAATAAATAGCAGAAACATATGATTATTTCTGTAATTTAACATATATTTTCTAAAACCAGTAATAGCTAGTGTAATTTATATCTCATAAAAGATACAGAGATGGTCTACTGAAACTAAAATCAAAGCCCATGAAAACCTTTTTATACACAATGTAAACAGACATGTTTAATACAAGCATCTGCCAATCTAATCTGATAGTTTTGCTCATGCTTTAATTTTTGCCCATTTGGCATGTTTTTATGCAGCAATTTATATACAGCACTGCATCAGCATATATGGGGTTTAAAACCAGCTGTGTTCTATTATATAATTTACGGGGGGGTACTTGACAAAGAAAACCACCTTCTAATGAAATATGTAGGAATTCTGAGATGAGAAGCCATGTACTTGAATGTAAAAAGGTAAATCCTGCAATGAAACCTTTGACTCCAATGCTGACTGCTGTTAAATAGCTAGATCAGCAGATCCACACAAGAGCTTCAGCATACATTTTCTTAAAGACCATTAAGGAAGTCTTTGAAAAGTTAGGGAAAAAAATGCCACATGCACTAACCCCCCCACTACTACCAAAGAGGGTTGTTTCCCTCCCCCCATCAGAAAACTGTAATTAGAAATAAACAGAGTAAACAGCAGTGGTAACAATGAACAATCAGAAACAGGCATGAAATGAGCAGCTGCCAGTAGTTAGCAAAGTTACTGCTGACTGTTTTCCAAAGCGTTGCTTATATTAGGGTAGGGGTAATAGGGAACTAGGGAATAAAATTGTATGCAATAAATATAGGTCATAACCCTCTTTGCATCTTTCTCTCCTGGTGAATAGTTTCATGTATTATTTTTTTCCCCAAGTTCTCCAGCAAGAAACCTTCCAATAGTTTTAGGCAACTAAGATCAAACATCAGAGAAGCACACCTCTTAATTTTTATTGTCTAATCACTTGGAGCTATTTTAGAAAAATGTGCCCAAAATTTCCATGAAAAGTCACACATGAATAATGTTTTCTTTTTATGACCTGTGACTTTTGTTGTATCTAAGTTTCTTTGTTCTTGTCTCAGTCTCTTGATTCCATTTGCTCATCCCTGGGCTTCCAGGTCAGTATAACCTAGAACCTTGGGATTTATCCTTCTGTGGCTATTGTCTTATCTGGATACACCAAGGTGAGGCATTAGTTTTGGAAAAAGTCCCAAGTTCATTGTGATCTACATTCTTTCCATTTCAAATTACAGAGTTTGAAAGTGAGCATAATTCTACTGCCAGTTGGTTCTAGAAATGGAATCCATCTCCTCACTCATTTGATGCAAAGGTACCATGCTAATGTGGGATGCAAGTACTTAGGTTTCTGGCTATAAATTATCTTCGTTAATAGACCACATATCTAAGCTTTTCTCTCATGGTATGTATTTTTTGTCTCTGAAAACAGCTAGGATAAATATGAGTTTATCATGTTATTCATAGAATTTAAGAAAACAAACCAGCAGGCATTCAAACCACTATCACTAGAGTCACATGTAGTGTTAGTTGGCCCTCTACAGGAACTGAGTGAAAGTTCAGAATAATAATAACAGGGGCCAAAAATTGGGGTTTACTTGACATAAATCTGTACTAGGGATTACCCAGTATTTACAAATACTCAGAGCCAGAAGATTATCCAGAATTATTTCTTTTAGAAATATTGGAATATTAGAAACATCATTTCTTTTTCTTTTAACCTCTTTCCTGGGCACATATAGAATATTAATTTTTGACCACAAGCACTTGTCTCATAGGAACAAATATGCTAAGTGGTTCAGTGTTAAGGTCATAGATCTTGCATGTAGCTACCTCTACAGAACATTCCTTTGCACTGATTCTTCCCTTTGAACTCCCATGACTCATAAACACCACAGCCTAGGATTCATCAGCTTCATTTTCACAGATGAGGAAACAATGACTTAGCAAAACTAAGACCATCTCTATTGCACTTCAGTAGACAGTATGGAGCCCCATATTGAACTTCTGAGAAACCACATTATTGCTCTATCATGCTTGGCTACAGTCTATGAAAGAAATTCAAGGCTCCAGAGTCATGGTCAGGAGGGAACATCACACCTTAAAATGGATTTGTTATGAAAATTTTGAGTATACATACCAATTGTTAACAAATCAGAGAATATCACTAATAGGAGACTAGGAGACATTTGGAAGCCTTTGCTATTCTTACATGTGTAATTTTTCTGGAAAATAGAAAAAATCATGAATCTTAAAAGCTATATTCATGATAATTAACTGTGGGGGACACACTGACACTTTTGCTCCTCAAGCAATCTAATATATAAGCTATACTCGTGTAAGGAAAAGCAGGCTGATGGCTCCATCTCAAAGCCAAGTGTTCTAGAAGCAGGCAAGAAGCAACAAATTGATATGAGTCCTACAAAAAACTACATTTGTAAGAGGAGGCTATTCATTATGCTAAATTGCATTTGTCTTTTCTTATAGGAGAGGGTGGGAGTATTACTGTCAGAACTTAAATGACTCTTCCTTCAGATAAGAACTATTTTTCAGATTTTTGAGTCAAATTACACTGTCCTAGAATTGCACCAAATTTCATAACCATTATTATGACTCAGGAGTGGTACAGACATTGTAAAGCAGAGTTTGCCTTAGGCATGATTGTGAAATAAGTAAAATTTATCTTTTAGGTCCTTAATGTTCATTCTTTATATTCTTCCCCTGCCTTCTGGCAATGCTTGTTGCATTTCTTTATTTTGTCTTTTAATGGAAGAGTTATTAGTCATTCACACTTCATTGCATTTTCTATACCCTAATATCCTTCCTTATTGAGAGTAGATTCATTTTGAACAATTATTTCTTAACACAAATTTCAGGCAAGGCTATCTTTCTTAAGACCTAAAGGGGAAGATGGAGATGTTCATGAGGAAATTGAGAGAACGTCCATGTTGTTCTTAAAGTCATCCTAGAAAAACAGTCACCTAAAGAAATGTTAATCAGTAACTGTGGATATTATAACTAAATAAAATGGGGAAAAAAAACCATAGTAAGAACTAAGACTGGAAAGATAAAGGTACAATAGAGGAATTTGTTTCTTGCAGAAAGAGGATTTTAGAGTAGACAGAATATTATGGCTCCTAGTTGTCATTCCCTTTTCTTTCTGTTTTTTTCCTTTTCCTCTTCGTTTTGATATTTAGACTCCCTTCTTTCTACCCCTACTACACACACCATTTTTGCCACTCCAAACATCTTAATTATTCACCCAGCTCAGTGACACATTCCCCAATTCCCCATAGCCCTATATTAGCAGTGCATGTTTTGTGACATGTTTTCAACCAAAAATTGTGTTATAAATCGATAATACCATAAACAGAACCTCTTCTTAGGTTGCACTTACCCTTAAATATTCTTTAATGTGTATGCTTTGGAAAACTAATTTTGACAAACACTTGGAAATGGTGTAAATGGATAAATTTTAAACAATAGGGATGTGATAGTAACGATTCCCAGCTGCCCAGGAAGTGTTATCTTCCCATTTTCAAACCAGCAATAAAAAGACCCTACATAGCAACAGCAGTGGGAAAAACAGTGGATACATACCCAAATCCACAAATACTGATAAGGGTATTGCTTGATGGAAGTTGAGTCCCATATCAACCTGCTGTAGCAAAAATGGCAAGGAAGAGGTTAGGACAAAAGAGAGTTTCTTTTCTGAAATATTTGAAATTTTCATTCTTTAGGATTGTTAGACTATAAGATGGTTAATATCAATATCAATTAGTACTTAAACTGTTAGATTATCCTCTCAATGACAATTGTTGCTTTTGAATGATAACAAATGCATGTAAATCCCATTTGTTCCAAAGACTTTCTATCTAGGACATTCCCTTGAACTTGATCTGAGAAGATACATTGTTCCTCTCACAGAAGCCAGGAATATCTCTAATTTTTGGTCTCTTTTCCTGTAAGGAAGTTTGAATTCCACCTTTAAGCTGTTACAAGAGAATACAAAGTGAAGCCTTTTCCTAGATGGGCATAACAAAAAGTAGTGGCATGCATGCAGATACAATTCTCTCTCCCTGTACTGATCCATGGACGCTTCTCTTTGATCTTCTTCATGGTCTTGCTATCACTTTGAAGCACCAAGGCACACACTTTTTGTACCAGCTTATTAAATACAGGTTATTGTCAAAAGAAAACTCCAACTGAGATGGAGCTGATTCATGTATGGACTCTCTTGTTTACTGAGAATACTTTTGACTGAAAAATATTGAAAGGGATCTTGCTTTTCATTTTTATAGAAGTTTTAACTCACCATTTTTTTAGAAAAAAATAATCTTTGAAGCAGAATTTCACCGATCGCTTTTCCAATTTGTTTAATCCCCATTTTTTTGTATTTAAAGATATTTTTGCACACCAGTTTACATGGTTATCCCACTGTGCTGTTGACGAATATTATTATATTTTGCTTGGAAACAGGTTATATAATCTAGGTTTAACTGAAAACAAGAGTGAGACTTGGGAGCTACTAAGACTATAGTTAAAGATTTGTAGTTTATATATTTAGAAAGTGTAAAACATGAGAAATTCTATACTAATATTAAATGAGTTTTAAAAATAATTATTATATTATAGAGTTACCAGGATTTCAGTTTCTCTTACAACTGGATGTCTCTGAGAGGGGGAGCTGGCTGACAGAACCCCTGTACTGAACCTTAGAGCAGGGATATTGGACCCCAAGCCAGACCTCCAGAGCAAGGCTGAGCTCCCAAAGTGAAAATATATATTCCCTACATGAGTAACACCAACACCAAGCTACTATTGATCTCCGATGGCCCAATCCCTTCACGTCCCTCTACCATGGACTTTTGCTTGCTACAGGGTTTGGTGGTTGAGAAGCCCTGTGCTCACTGATATGTGACTGCTGGAAGCCATCTTCCCTAGACTACAAAAAACAACTCACAGGTTGAAGCTGGGTTCCAGATCTTACCCCTTCCTCGCCTGTTTCAAAAGACTTAAAAAGGACATATAAATCTTCTTTGAATATTCACTCTTTAATTACATTCCTTCAATAAGCATATCCGTGACTGAATATCTTCTCATGTAGTGACAATTTACCCCATTTTGGGGATCTGTTTAGTATAGAATTTCAGTAGACAAGTCTTTGTCTAGAGGCCATGTAAGAATAAGTTTTGGGGATTATTGTTCTTGATACCTCTACCCCCATATGCACCAGTAATACCTTTTGTAGTTCTTCCTTTTTGCATAGGCACATTAAAATGGGAAAAGATTGTATATGCAACAAGTTCTTATCTAATAGAGATGGGAGCACATTTTAAACTGAAGTGGGACTTTACACCCTGAACTCCTGTCATAGTGACTTGGCTTAGACTTCAGCTGATCGGACATTGACCATTATTCACCCCTGAACAGTTCACACTGTCTGTGGAAACAAACATGGTTTCCTACACCAACATTAGGAATAAGAACTCTTAACAAGGAAGGCTCCACCACCTTCATGGCATTGACTTACTCCAAAGATGGTACTTATGATACCATGACAGCCTAGGAACAGCAACAGTCTGCTTTTAAGGCAGGATTCTCTGCAATGCTACCTAATGGTGAGACAAAACCAGAAGATGCCATACACCACACAGGCTTCAACATAGGACATGTACAGAAACCAGGATCTATAACTACAGAAACCCGACAGCAACAACTGTGAAGGTGAAAAACTGTTTCTGGCTCCATAGAAAATGTCGAAGGATCAGACAGCTTAGTATGCCTGGAACCTGGAGTTGGTCTTATGCCAAAACACTTCAGGGTGAGGTTTCCCAGTTTTTAGACCAAAAATTTCTCCTTCCACTTTCTCCCATATTTTGCTGTGCCTATGCAAACAACTGCAACTGCCACATACATACACATCTTTTTTTTCTTCTAGTCCATCTACTACCTGGAAAAAAAAAGAGCATACTAAAGCTTCTGCTATTGTATTAATGACGTTATTGGTGAAATAATAATTGTCACAAATATATCTGCTAAAGAACTCTCCTTTTTTTTACTTTAGAGCTCCTATTTTCTTTATATTTATAAATTTGCTTCCTGTAATCCTGAAACAAATGTATTATGATCAGTTATGTCAAATTTGATGTGTTTTCTTTTAATAAATTTATAAAAATTATTTTATTTTAGTAAAACTCTCCTTTAAAATTTTATTTTGTATGTACATTAGGTGTACATGTGTGCATACCCAGAGAAAAGATGATGCATATCCAACTCATAGTTAATTGTGAAGTTTTAGATGACAGATTTTTGTTTGTTTGTTTTTGGTTTTTTTGGTCACAGCCAGTTACGCTCAGGGGTTACTCCTGGCTATGCATTCAGAAATTACTTCTGGCTTGGAGTACCATATGGGTTGTCAGGGTATCAAACCATGGTTCATCCTAGGCTAGCACACACAAAGTAGATGCCTTACCACCTGTGCCACTGCTCCTACCCCTAGATGACAGATTTTGTATCATGCAAACACAAATGGTTTTAATACATGACATTGCACCTGCTTGCTGGTGAGAATAAGGTTTGTAGCCTTTTTGCAGTTCCCCCGTAAGGGGATTGCTAACATTCATCTTGAAAAAAATGTTGAGAGGGAGGATTCATGGACACTAAGTCAGTTCTCCAACTGCTGACATTGAATTGTTTCTGATAAATAAGAGCCATAGAAACTGCTGCCTGATCTGCTGATTGGGAGGTTATTAGGCAACTTAAGGTTATTCTCTTCAGATATTTAGGTTGCTTTCCTGAAAAGCAGCATCACAGGAAATTCTACCTGCAATTCAGAATCTCTGCCCCTGAAGTTTTTATTGCAGGATGCACAGCTTGCAGCTGGTGTATTTCTTTTGTGCTGGGCATCTTAATTCTACAGTTCTTTGTCTCTTTGCTAAGTCTCTGAGTCTCTAAGTGTATGTGACTCTGGAGGAGGTTAACTCACTTCTGGTGCCCCACAAAGTTAGTGTCTATGTGGACACATAGCCTTTATGTAACATCAAATGGTTGCATACCCACTTTAGTTATCTTGCAATAAGCAATTTAGATGCTTCAATAAGACTCTTAATAACTAACTAAAGCTATATAATTTACACATATAACTAACTCCACTTTTCATTTCAGATGCCTTCAGAAAAGATACACTTCAGATAATACTGAGCTGAAGCATTAGTATACTTTCATTTCTACCTAACCAGTATCTCCACTGTCATAGAAAATTGCTATCTTTGGAATGTGTCAGGCATATACCAACTGGCCTAGAACAGTTTGGATTTGTACATCTTCCTATGAAAAGTGTGGTTGTTGCATATCGGGGTCCCTGGAAGGACAGATCCAGTAAGAGCTACATTCTCAGATTTTATGCCACTCCTGAATTCTTCTTCTTTTCACACCATCCATCAAGTATAAACACTTGAAATATTCTTTGAAATTACCTGATTCCCTTTCCCTCCTACATAATGATGAGACTGAACAAAAGAAATCTTAAAGCCACTGGAGATTGTTCAATTTATTTTTGGTGAGATGTCTCGTCATTTTTTCCTTGCACTAGACAGAAGAAACCATAGTAATTTTCTTCTTCCCTCCAGATGAGAACTTAAAATTTCCCAGTAGCCTACATTCTTACTTAAACTGAATAACTTCTAGCTATATTTTACCTTTGAAATGCTATTTATTGACCCTTACATATTTCACAATACCTTTTAATCTTATTAAGTTAAACATTTTTCCTTTGAGACTAGAGCATATTAAACATGTGATTGTCTATATCTGATAACATTCACTTCCCAGTACTGACATATTCATTTGTCTAAATTCATCACTATGTAAATGGCTTTCTGCTGATGCACATGTTTTGGCTCCAGTTGGAAGCAGGACCAGGTTTATAGAGGATCATCCAAGATGCTCCCCTAAATAGAGAGAAATCTTTGATTTAAACCATCCATTGGCTTAACCCATGGACACTGAGCTTTTCTCACAGATTATCTTCCAGAATTGAGAAACTCTAGCTAAGCCATAGCTATAGTGAAAAGCAGAGCTACCAGTTGGCCCCAGGAATCACCCAGGGCAGAAGTACTCCTTCTCTTCCAAGGGAGGGAGAATTACCTGCATAAAAAATAATTGACTGGTGTTGGGAAATGAAAGGCCAGTGCCTTTACCCAATCCCAAATAATGTAGGAGCCAACTCACTCTCCTTCACAGCTCCTTTGGAGAACAGATGAGAGAGGGTTTAATGAGATTGGCTGCTTTTCCATTTCTTCTGGTCTCCAAACTTCTTTCCATTGTTTCAAACTTATATCTTGTTTTAGAAAGCATGCAGAACTCCCTGCTATGAAGAACAAAAGTGTTTATGAAGACAACAGAATTAGAGCTTTAATATTAGACTAGATCCACAAATAAGTATGAGGGACGAAGGTTGAAAAACAGGAGCATTGGGAACCTTGAGGAAGGAGGTGAGTACCATGATAATGGGTGTGGTGGTGGAATATTGTGGAGAGAAAACCAGTAAATCTCATTTTCTCAGTATCTTGATCAATTTTTAAAAAGTAAAAAAATAAAATGTGATCAAATAATAAAATCACAATGTATTGTATTGTGTGAAAATTGGCTTTGCATTAATATGACATTTAACTGGAAGTACAGTTAGAAGTGGTGTTGAATAGGCTAATTGTCGATAAATTATAAAAATGTAGCTGACATTTTCTGGTAAGAATATTTGAAGCCCATTTGCTAATAAAGCATTGCAGTACACACATATGGCCAACATCTCCTGTTTGAGTAGTGTACTTTCTTACTTATGGACCATTTCCTAGAAATTCTGAAAATGGCCTGCATATCATTATATATCTTTCTTTCTCCCTCCCTTTATCCCAATAAACTTTTCGTTCACAAACACACACACACACAAACACACACACATTACTGCAAAAGTGATGAATAACCCACATGATCTGCTGTTTTCTTTACTTTTTTATTCATATTCCCCAGTCTTTTTGAATAAATTTCTTTATAAACATCAGTAAATATTGATTTATTTCTATTACAAAAAAGAAAATATTCCTTTTCTAAAAGCCAAGACTGAATCTTTTTAATTTATACATTTCTGATAATAGTGAAGTTCATATATTTCTGACAATAAGGCAACAGAGAGAAATAGTAGGATAAGTAAGGCACTTGCCTAATAAGACACAGACAAACACAAGGAGAATGTTTCAAGAGATAATACTTGGGGGAAAACAGCAATTATACTAAATGAGGCACTCAAAGCAAGTTTAAAAAAAAAGAACTCTGAAACTTCTTAATAAAACACTTAACTTTTACAAAATACATTTCAAGATTTCAGAAACGATGTTTAATCGGGTAATCAATGCCACTACCCAGTTCTCTCTTGTCAGGAAAAGAGTCCATCTGAGACAGATCTTGAGGACAATTAGAACTCATATTTGCAAAAAAATTGAATTATTTAACATATAACCACCAGTCTGATCATGACATTAATTTAAAATTTACTTCTCGCTTAATTAAGATAACCATTAGATAAGTATGCACATGATTTCTTTTTTACAACTTTGACATTTTAAGAATTCGGGAAACATTTGACTAACTTTAAACCTCACTTTTTAACTCACCATTAACCAGAATATGTGAAAAAATTCTCATAGCTGTATGAAATCTGTTCTCTTAATGTATGCAGTACTCGTAAGTGCAAATTGTACTCTACTTCCTTCTAAAAACTACAGTACTTTGAAAATTATGCAATTCAGAACATGAATTTTTATGGGAGCTTAAAGTTAGATTTAAAACAAAACAGTGATAACCTGACACTGGTAATTATTAAATGTATTTTACCAGGAGGCTTCAAAGTTACTGGCAAAAATTGCTAGCTGATCATTATAGTTTTTTATTATTGTTATATGCAAAATAAAATAATGAGGATACTTATACCGAGTTGAGAATTAAAAGATTATATCTGGAACCAAAATTATGTACCCTCTCTAATAATTAATTTCCTTTTTTGCAAGTTGAAGTCTTATTTATTAGGAATTAATTTCTTCCAGACTTCTAAATTTTATATTGAAAAATTATTAGAAAGCAATAATACATGTATTTTTCAGATTAAATATTTTAGGAAGATATGATTAAGTACAAGCAACAAACATACAAAATATAGAACTAAATTACAAATAGACAGTAATAATATTGAAAAGTTATTTGGGAAGATGATGGCCAAAGAGGTAAATAGTAAAACTTTCAAAAATTTTGGGGTTTTATCTTTACAATATCATTCTGAGTCTGAATGTTTTATTATTTTACTCTGACATATAAAAACTAAGTGAAATACTTGTATGGTCATGTAGTCATTCTCACTATTATATATTATGTACTTGTCTGAGCTGACAAATTATTTTAAGAACAATTAAACTCTGTTTTAATATTTTATACCATTTTTCAGGTACAGATGAAAAAAATGAAGTCATTGGCTTAGTTGAGGACAATCAAGTTAAAATCCTAATCATTGGCCAAAGAACACAGAGCATAGTGATAACATTATACTTCTAAGAAATGTCCATACCACGTGTTTCTTTCATTTACATAACAGAGGGAGAAGTCAGCCTTATTAGATAGATATATCATCTCAAAGGAAATCACTTTGAAATGAAAGGGTCTCTAAATAAATTTTTAAGCAGATACCACTTGTACTTAAAGCTTCTCATTCTCTTAACACAACAGTAGCCAAAGTATTTTCTTTCTGCTTTTGGTATTGCTATGACAACTTCAAAAATTACACATATACACTTAGTAACAAAGAATCCAAGGCAACAAAATAAAGATCTGGTCCACAACATTGAGTTGATGGTTGGGTCACTGGGGTCCTTGGTGGGGAAGGAAGTAGGTATAGTGTGTGAATTATGTGCATTGAAAAACACTAATAACAGCTGCCATGCTGTACTTTGTTCACTCTGAGAACTTCAAGGAAAACTTCTCCTGCCCGTGCCTGTCTACCTGTGTTTCTGAATCCCTGAAGGTCTCCTCAGAGGCCTAGGGAGCACACCCCAAAAAAACTGCCTTTTGAAACTGTCCAATGAGTAAATTCTGGCTGTGAGGGTTACCATCCTGTGGAGGCTCCACCCTGCTGTCAACCAGAGGCAGCAGAAGAGCACGGCCACTTAGCTTAGAAGCCACACACTCTTTCTAACACGCAGGAAAAACCACACTACAAGCATGACAATGGAGAAACCTCGCAGGCAAACACCATGCACAGAAAATGAAGACGAAAGCTCGGATGACCTAACAAATTCCAACCACCTGATTAACCTCTTGGATAAGGAACTTAAACTAGCAATATGGAAGATGTTTGAAGAACTCAAAGAAAGCATAGATCGATCTGAACAGAACACAAAGACAGTAATCAGAAAACTCCAAACTGAAATAAAAGATTTGAAAAACACGGAGCTCAACGGAAAACCTCAATGGATGGCCTCAACAGCAGGGTATCAGCAGCTGAGGAGAGAATCTGAGTACTGGAAGATGTGATGCAGAAAAACTCAACACAACAGAAGAAATTGGAAAAGGACCTTAAGACAAACAAACAGGCAATGGAAAAAGTACTCAAGGAATACAAACAAATGAAAATAGAAGTCATTGATAAACTTAACAGAAACAGCATAAGAACCATTGGATCCAAGAGGTCCAAGTAGGAGATCTCCAGGAAAAATCAACTGTCAAAGACATCATCAAAGAGATACTCCCAGAGTTAAAGACTACATGCAATCAAACCCTGCATGCCCAAAGAGTACCAGCTAAGAGAGACCCAAAGAAAAACACTGCAAGACACATCCTCATTACAATGACAAATTCCACAGATAGAGATAGAATACTGAAAGCAGCAAGATCAAAAAGGGAAATTGCATTCAAAGGAGCATCTCTAAGACTTACCGCAGACATGTCACAAGAAACTCTCAAGGCCAGAAGACAGTGGTGGGATGTTGTGACAAGACTGAATGAAATGAATGCCTCACCAAGAATACTGCACCCAGCTCGACTAACGTTCAGGTTTGAAGGAAGAATACATAGCTTCTTGTATAAACAACAGCTCAGAAACTTCACAGATGATAAACTAGCATTAAAGGAAAAACTGACAGGTCTACTCTAAGACAAGAGAGACCAAAAAACACAGCAAACTTATATACAAAGATGACATTAAATCCTATGACAATCATTTCCCTCAATCTCAATGGACTAAATTCACCAATTAAAAGACACAAAAGTGGCAAAATGGGTCAAAAAGATGAATCCAACTTTCTGCTGCCTACAAGAAACACACCTGAATAGTCAGAACAAACATAGACTCAAAATCAAAGGCTAGAGGAAAATCATCCAATCAAACAACACCCTCAAAAAAACTGGGGTGGCCATATTAATATCTGATGACAACAACTTTATACTCAAAAAAGTTGTAAAGGACAAAGATGAACACTATGTACTAATCAAGGGATATGTGCAACAGGAAGAAATCAGACTATTAAACGTATATGCACCCAATGAGAAACCAGCAAATTATCTAATACAATTACTGAGAAATCTGAAAGAAGAAATCAATAATAACAGAATAATTGTAGGAGACCTCAACACGGCCCTATCAACACTCAAAAGGTCAACCAGACTAAAACCCAACAAAAAATTACTAGCCCTGAAAAGAGTAATGAAAGAAAGAGGATATATATATATATATATATATATATATATATATATATATATATATATATATATATATATATATATATATATATATATATATATAAGATACTTCATCCCAAAAAACCTGGATACACATTCTCCTCCAATGTACATGGGTCATTCTCCAGGATAGACTACATGCTGACATATAACACATACCTTCATAAAATCAAGAGGATAGAAATCTTGCAGGCTACCTTTGCTGACCACAAGGCTCTGAAATTAGATGTGAACTACAAAGCCACACAGAAGAAAAACTTTAACAATTGGAAATTAAACACCCTGCTAATGAACAACCAGTGGGTCTGAGATGAAATCAAAAAGGAAATCAAAACTTTCCTGGAAACAAATGATAATGAAGACACAAACTGCCAGAATCTATGGGAAACAGCAAAAGCAGTCCTGAGAGGAAAATTTATAGCTCTACAAGCACACATCAGGAAGGAAGAAGGGGTATACCTGAATAACTTAATGACGCAACTCAAAAAATTACAAAATGAGCAACAAAAGGAACCAAAAATAGGGAGAGAGTAGGAAATAACAAAGCTGAAAGCAGAAATCAATGAAGTGCAAAACCAAAAAACAATCCAAAGGATCAACAAAAGCAGAAGTTGGTTCTTTGAAAAAATAAACAAGATTGATAGGCCATTGGCAAAACTCACAAAGAAACAGTGAGAGAGAAATCTGATAACCCATATTAGAATTAAAAGGGGGAGATCACGACAGATATTGCAGAGATCCAAAGGATAATGAGAGACTACTTTGAGAAACTATGCTACTAAACACGAGAACCAAGAAGAAATGGAAAAATTCTTGGACACTTATAACCTTCCACAGTTAAGTAAGGAGGATGTAGCATATCTAAACATCCCCATCAGTACTGAGGAAATTGAAACTGTCATCATCTGCCCATAAAGAAAAGCTCAGGCCCAAATGAAGAAGTCAAGCTCTCATTGTTTGCAGATGACATGATACTCTACTTAGAAAACCCTAAAGTCTATTGCTTCTAGAAACAATAGACTCATAGAGCAACGTGGCAGGCTACAAAATTAACACACAGAAATCAATGTCTTTTTATACACCAATAATAAGGAAGAGACAGAAAATGATCCCCGACATAGAAATGGCACAGCTCTTCACAACAGCTGCAGGAAACAAACTCCATCCAGGACAGCCTTGATACGTCGTGACCAACAACAAGGCCCAGCTCTAACATGATATCCTGACTACGAGGAAAATGCGAACATCTTGACCTTAGAGCAGATTAGCCTACCTTACCAACTAACGACAAGACAAAACCAGAAGTCTTGGCACCCTTTGGTAGGTCCAAAAACCAAGATCGGGATTTGCAGATGACTGGCTGCTAGAATCACGACCAGACTGTATACATCTTGGGACCAATAAAAGAGCCCTAGTTTAGGGTTTGAAATATGACCTGCACAATAATCATGATCCCCAGTCCCAAAGGTCTGACAGAGGCAATTGTAACGGAATGGGGCTTTTGGAAGCACAAAGAAAGACGCTATCCTAGGTGCCACCCAAGGCTCAGTGCAAAGACCAAGATCACCAACCATAGAAGATGGATTAAAATGACACTGAGGTAACAGAACCTCTAGAACCACAAAGACTGACATCATCATAAGTCCCACCTCAGGATCTGTGCAGATACTGAGACCTCTAAACACAGAGCAGAAGTCTTCCACACACCAAAAAAAAAAAAAAAAAAAAAAACAAAAAACCCACCACCGGGAAAGTAAAGGACCCTGATCCTGAGCAAAGTCTAGAGTTGATCCCATGACAGTATGCTCCAAGGACGGAGAAACCCCATATCACTTAGGCCAAGTGAATTCCTTTTCGAATGACCCCAATATTTACTGTGCCAGGGCAGGAGGGAAAAAAATACAAAAAAGCACAAAACCTTGGTTATTTTTTTATATAAATATATATATATATATTACCTTCATTTATTATTGTTATTATTATTTTTGATTTACCTATCTATTTTGGTCGATTTCTCTGTTTGGGTGCGATTATTGAAAGTGTTGTCCCCAATTATACTTACTTTTTTTCTCTCTTCCTTTCTTCTCTTTCGTTATATGCTATGCCATGTTTCTCAATTCAAGACCATGGCGTGATTTTTGTTTGTCTGTTTTTGTTTTTGTTTTTGTTTTTGTTGGTTTGTTGGTTTTGCCTGTTCTTTGAGGTGCTTATCGATATAGCTGGAGCCCTCACTGGATATTTGATACTTCTTTTGGTACTAGTGGAGTGTTTCACCTTCTTTTTCTCTATCTCCCAAATTGATGATGAGAGCCTTTAGAAGGACTCCGCCCATTTTCGGGGTATTAGACTCTTACCCCAGTTTATCACTTTTCTCTTTTTCAAACAAAACCACGCAACTTGAACTAGCTAGTCCTGCCTCCAGTTAGAGGGGGAAATAAGGGAGGCATCAAGACCAAACAGGTGCAAGACTACTAAGTAGTGGGTTGGATACAGAGGGGACCACATATTCTAGCCGCCCTGGGGTGAGGGAAAAGGAAATGGGAGGTAGGACAGAAACGGAGGTGTAGGGAGGACAATTTGGTGATGGGAATCCCCCCTGATTTTATGTAAATATGTACCTAAAATATTATTGTCAACAATATGTAAGCCACTAAAAAAAAAAGACCAACAAAAAAAAATAAGGAAGAGAAGGAAGTCAAGAAGTGAATCCCAATCATAATAGTGCCACACAAACTCAAATATCTTGGAGTCATCTTGACCAAAAACGTGAAGGACCTATACAAAGAAAACTATAACACCCTGCTCCAAGAAATAAGAGGACACACAGAATTGGAAACACATACCCTGCTAAAGGATTCACAGGATTAACATCAATAAAATGGCTATACTCCCCAAAGCATTATACAGATTTAATGCGATACCCTTAAAAATACCCATGACATTCTTCAAAGAAGTGGATCAAACACTGATGAAGTTCATCTGGAATGATAAACACCCTCGAATAGCTAAAGCACTCCTAGGGAAAAGGAAAATGGGAGGCATTACGTTCCCCAACTTTAAACTGTACTACAATGCAATAGTTATCAAAACAGCATGGTACTGGAATAAAGACAGACGCTCAGATCACTGGAATAGGCTTGAGTTCCCAGACAACGTTCCCCAGACATACAATTACCTAATTTTTGACAAAGGAGCAAGAAATTCTAAGTGGAGCAGAGAAAACCTCTTCAACATGTGGTGCTGGCAGAACTGGTTAGCCACTTGCAAAAAAGCAAACATAGACCCCCAGTTAACATCAAGTACGAAGGTAAAATCCAAATGGATTAAAGACCTTGATATCAGACCTGATACCATAAGATATATAGAACAACACGTCGGTAAAACACTCCATGACACTGAGACTAAAGGCATCTTCAAGGAGGAAACTGTACTTTCCAAACAAGTGAAAGCAGAGATCAACAGATGGGAATACATTAAACTGAGAAGCTTCTGCACCTCAAAAGAAATAGTGCCCAGGATACAAGAGTCACCCACTGAGCGGGAGAAACCATTCACCCAACACCCTTCAGATAAGGGGCTAATATCTAAAATATACAGGGCACTGACAGAACTTTACAAGAAAAAAAAACATCTAATCCAATGTAAAAATGGGGAGACGAAATCAACAGACACTTTGATAAAAAAAAAATACAAATGGCCAAAAGGCACATGAAAAAAATGCTCCTCATCACTAATCATCAGGGAGTTGCAAATCAAAACAACGATGAGATACCACTTCACACCACAGAGATTGGTGCACATCACAAAGAATGAAAACTATCAGTGCTGGCAGGGATGTGGAGAGAAAGGAACTCATCCACTGCTGGTGGGAATGCCGTCTAGTCCAACCTCTATGGACAGCGATATGGAGAGTTCTCTAAAATCTGGAAATTGAGCTCCCAATCGACTCAGCTATTCCACTCCTAGGGATATACCCTAAGAACACAAGAACACAATACAAAAACCCCTTTCTCACACCTATATTTATTGCAGCACTATTCACAATATCCAGGCTTTGGAAACAACCAAGATGCCCTTCAACAGACGAATGGCTAAAGAAACTGTGGTACATATATACACAATGGAATATTATGTAGCCATCAGGAGAGATGAAGTCATGAAATTTTTCTATACATGGATGTACATGGAATCTATCATGCTGAGTGAAATAAGTCAGAGGGAGAGAGAGAGACACAGAATAGTCTCACTCATCTATGGGTTTTAAGAAAAATGAAAGTCATTTTTGCAACAATCCTCAGAGACAATGAGAGGAGGGCTGGAACTTCCAGCTCACTTTATGAAGCTCACCACAAAGAGTGGTGAGTGCAGTTATAGAAAGAACTACACAGAGAACTACCATAATCATGTGAATGAATGAGGGAACTGGAAAGCCTGTCTGGAGTACAGGTGGGGGTGGGTGGGATGGAGGGAGGTTTGGGACATTGGTGGTAGGAATGTTGCACTGGTGAAGGGGGTGATCTTTACATGACTGAAACCTAATCAAAATCATATATGTAATCAAGATGTTTAAATAAAGAAAAAAATTAAAATAAAAAAGAAAAACACTAATAACAGCACCATGAACTACAGAACCTTAATTTATTTAAATTAAAAATTAAGATATAATACATATATTTTTCAGCACTCTCATATGAGAATTGACCTAGACATGTCTAGTATGTCTTCCTTTAGTGAGAGCTGTAATTTCACATACAATGTAACCATAGAGCTCATAATTATACTATATTGTCTTACATTCTGGCAATTCCCATGGAACAAGAGATAAATATCAGCTCCAAAATGGAGCATTCATGTCTGCTTTTTGTGGAGTTTATATTTATTTGATGGGTCAAATTTTTCTGTCACTAGGAATGAAAGGTGTGTTATTTGCAATTGTGGAATGAGCTCTCCACCCCCTCCATACTTAAATTGTCGTGCAGGGAACAGAAAAAGGAACAAATGGTATATGTATCATCATGTATCTTGATGGAGACTAGAAACCAAAGTGTGGGAGGCTGAATACTATCTCTCACCCATACACAGCAAATGAGCTTTATTCCCTCTTCCATGGGCTAATCCAGTTCCATTGTCTATGATGAGAATTATTTTCACTAATGTTCCATCTTTTTTTTTTTTTTGGTTTTGGAACCACACCTGGTGACACTCACGGGTTACACCTGGCTATGCGCTCAGAAATCAGTCCTGGCTTGGGGGACCATATGGATCGCTGGGGACTGAACGAGGTCCATCCTGGGTCAGCCACGTGCAAAGTAAACGCCCTATCGCTGCACTACCACTCAGGTCTGATTCCCCATTTTGATTTAAGAATATAAAACAGGGGCCGGGAAGGTGGCGCTGGAGATAAGGTGTCTGCCTTGTAAGCGCTACCAAGGAACGGACCGCGGTTCGATCCCCCGGCGTCCCATATGGTCCCCCCAAGCCAGGGGCGATTTCTGAGCACATAGCCAGGAGTAACCCCTGAGCGTCAAACGGGTGTGGCCCAAAAACCAAAAAAAAAAAAAGAATATAAAACAGGTTGCTGATCTTTGCATCCCAAGGATCATTGATTAAGACACTCATTCCTTTGCCTTTAATGAGAATTCTGAACAACATTTATATGCATATTTTTTCTTGGGTATATATCATATCCTGGTAGAAGTGTTTTATACTTTATCACTCCCACCCCCACAAAAGGAGTGCTTATTTTCTTAATATCTAATTTTCTCCCAGTGATATAAAACTCAGAAAATGCTTTCAACTTGGCAATTTCTTGCAACATCTTTTCTTAACTTCTTTTTTTCTATCTAGTCAGTCAGTGTGACCTTCCTTGGGTTTGCTAACATACCTCCAAAGTTAACGAGCATATCGGTTGGAAGGAATATCTATTTTTATCCAGTGTGAAGCCTGTGTCTAGAAATCTGTCTGCAAACCAAAGGCCCTGGAAAGTAACATGATGTGTCACCACCAGGCAAGGCACTAAGTAGAAGCTATTAAGGAATTTAAGTGCTTCTAGTAATATTGAACTGTGACTCTTAGAGTATCTCCTAGTTAACACTTCACTAAAGATAAGACACACACAGGAAAACAGTATTTGAATCAGGTATGAGAATATTGCCTTTTACTTCCAACAAACTATCAAAGCCTGTATTCTTCCACTGTACCTAAAACTGATGCATTGTGAATGTGAAAAGTGTATAGATATAAAGAGAGAAAAAGAGAAAGACAGAGAGGAACACACTTATTAGCAACTCTCTTTTTGACTGCTTTAATGTGGTTTTTACAAATGTTAACTCTCTTACTTACTATAATGGGAGTATAGGGACATATTTATGAATAGAAAAACACTTCGAAACATTTTTTGGGTAAAAGCCCAATTAAGAGAATATTGTCTTTACTATCATCCTGAGAGAGTTAGTGCTACAAATTGGGTTTCAATCATCAGTTGATTATAGTTAGTTAACAGGGAATTGTTTCAGCACCCCTATTAATCACTTAGATAACATGAACTGTCAAGTAAGTTATGTAAGTTATTCCATGCCTGAATAGACTAGACTAATAAGTAGAAGTGGCATGTTTGAATGGATAAATAAATTAATGAAGGAGTAAAATTTCCCTAAAATTTTTGAAGGACTTATTTCTTTAAGAACCACATATGGGCAATGATTCAGCATAAACAGTTTTCTAACATCAATAACAATCACAGATCCTGCCATATAGAACAACATGGATAAAACTGAGGACAAGGACACAGAATGTCTTTCCCAGTATTAGGGACATAAAACAGAGAAAGAAAAGAAGCAGAATCTCTACTGTTGATTCTAAGGAACAGAGGAGTGGAGAAATGAAGCGAATGAATAGATAACTAAGTTTCACATGAGCAGGATAATTATCTAATAGCTTCTATACAATCTTTTGCTTATGGACAATAATACTATGCTGTGCATTAAAAAACTGAAATATAGGGGCTGGAGAGATAGCATGGAGGTAGGACATTTGCCTTGCATGCAGAAGGACAGTGGTTCAAATCCCGGCATCCCATATGGTCCTCCAAGTCTGCTAGGGGCAATTTCTGAGCATAGAACCAGGAGTAACCCCTGAGTGCTGCCAGGTGTGACCCAAAAACCAAAACCAAAAATAAATAAAAAAGAGAGAATATAGTAGTATATTTCATGATGTGTTTTCTACTGCAGGTTGTTTTTTATTGAAAAGAGAAAATAATTTAAACCTGTATACACACAAAAAATAATCGAAAGCTTAGACCTGACCTAACTGCATGAGAGAGTCATCTTTGTCTGTGGACACTGGAGCCATGTAGAACACTGTCTATTATTGCTTTGTTAAGACAAGAGGGAGTTGATTCATGTGTTTTTCTGTCATCTCAGCTAGAGGGATCTCCAACAAGAGCAGCAAGGCAGTGGTGTGGGATCTGAGTACTGTGCAGGACATGCTACATCTTATAGCACTGGAGTACCAGGTGCTAGAAAATATGCCTGATTTCTCAGAGCATCCCTGTCATCTATTCAAATGCAAGTTAAGTATGTTAGAATGGACTTTGCAAAACTCCTTTAAGCATGAACTCACACCAAATAGGAAAATGGGAATTCTGCTCTTAGAAAAAAATCCTGAATTAGATTTTTTTTCTGACACCTTGAATAACAATAGAAAAAGTTGTCTTTATACATTCCAAGTATTTTATATATATTTTAACCTTTCTAAATCCATAAAAGGCTTTGGGGATTAAGTAAAAGGATACATCTGATGACTCTCAAGTGTAGACATGCTTGGCAAATCTCTAAAGCTATGGTCATAATAGCAACAGGATGCTCCCAAAACTATAATTTGATATCTAAAGTTGCTCACTTCCTAGAAACTTACTTTGTGCAAATAATAGTGCAAAATTAATAGTGCACAATACTTCATTGTGCCTTTTTTATTGTCTTTAGCATACCTTCATCAATGTATCATCACCCTGTATTCATGAGGAATACAACAAGGTTCATAAAGGGTTAAAAATATGTCTGGTGTGATTGCTACAAAAATGGTGTGTCTAAAGTAAAAATCCATCTTACCATCTAACATCACTAATTATTATGATTGAAGAGACTTTTCAGTACCTAATTGTGTTTGCATATTTGTATTCATACTAGCCAAAATCATTTAGCTTATATTTTTGTGCTTGAAACTATGAATAAAACAGGTCACTGACTTTCTAAAACCCTACTCCAAAGGTGCAACATGCACTTCATACATGAAAAAAAAATCTGCAGAATTCTCTTTAATGCCATATCACATCTGAAACCATAAAAAACACAGTGGAAAATGTAGGAGAACAATCCATAACAGTGATGCTAAAGGCATCTTCATGGATATAACACCACTGATCAAGCAAGTGGAACCAAAAGGGACTACATTATACTAAGAAGCTTGTAGACCTCAAAGGAAACAGTGACTAGGAGACAATTACTTACTCATGGAATAGAATAAACTATTCACTCAATACTCATCTAGTAAAGTGGTAATATCCAAGATATATGAGGCACTGCAGAGTTTACAAGACAAAAACACACTTGGCTGTTTTTCAAAATTGTATTATGACATAGTGTATGGAAATATTTATTGAATTAGTTGTTTACTTTCAGACTTCTTTATTCACTAGAATATAAAGCTCAGTAGAAGGGGTTTTATGTCTTGGTCATGATTATTCATGTGGAGAGTTGAAGAGTGTGGACTATAAATGCATGCCTGTTGAATCAACAGATGAGTCTGCAAAACTAGACCCTCAAGAATCAATGATAACCTCTCTATATAAAGCTTACTGTAAGTATAAGAAGGAGAAATATGGAGAAATAAAGAAATGATAGAAGAAAGGAAGAGGTTAAGAGAAGTAATGAGTGTGGAGATACAAGGGGCAGAGGACTTCAACAGAGTCAACACTGAGTGAGATCCAAACAAAAAATATTAAAATTTGATATGTGCCTATTAAGATGGGGGGATTTATCACCATTGCCATGACTGATGTTCCAACATTATATACTTAAATCTCAACTGTTAAAAACTTTGTAAATCACTGCTTTTTAATCAAGTTATTAATTTGGGGCTGTGGACCACAATCAGTGATGCTCAGGTGTTACTCCTGGCTATGCACTCAGAAATTGCTTCTGACTTGGGGGACCATATGGGACATCAGGGAATCTAACCACGGTTCATCCTAGGCTAGCACAGGCAAGACAGATGTCTTACCGCTTGTACCACTGCTTCAATCCCTCAAGTTAACAATTTTTAAAAATGATTATAAACTTTAGATCTTATCATTATAATAACCTATTAGAATGTGCTTTATATGCCCTCTTTAATCTGACTCTATGAATATCATGATCAACAAGCTAGAGTCAGTGAGTAGTGTAAGAATTGCTGCATAAAATTTAAATAACAGACAAATGAAGCAGAAGTAAAACTACTGAAGAAGCTACCCACACAGTGCAGAATATTTGAGCTCTGAAATCAAAAATGAAGCTCAGATCACAATTCTGTTATGGTATGTGTAAGATATTTCTCTTCCTGCATCAAAATGAGGCCTAAGGTCTTAGAGAATTTGGTGGTCGTGAGGTGAAGTCACTGTGGTGTCTGTAAGCTATAATTTTTCACACTTACTATAAACATTGGACTAAAACTATCATTGTTTTTTTTTTTTGGTTTTGGGGTCACATCCGGCAATGCTCAGGGGTTATTCCTGGCTCTACGTTCAGAAATCGCTCCTAGCAGGCTTGGGGGACCATATGGGATGCTGGGATTCGAACCACCATCCTTCTGTATGCAAGGCTAATGCCATACCTTCATGCTATCTTTCTGGTCTCAAAACTAAAATATTTAAATGAGAAAAAAATGAGTTTGCCAAGGGCATAGAACTTTAAGATACTGGCAGAGCGTATTGACAATGGTGGTGAGTATAGTTTGGATATTGTATGCCAGTAGCTGTTTTTAATGTTAAATTGTTTTTATTTGGGGGGCCACACTCAGTGGTGTTCAGTCTATTACTGGCTCTGCTCAGAAGTGACCCCTTGTGACCAGAGTGTGACACACTGTGATCAGCAATGTCTACTCTGTGTAGTGGTCAAAGCATCCCTGGTTAGAGCTAGTGGTATTTATGAAACCATACATGATATGTGAGATGGCATTTGGCCAATCACACAAGGCAAGAATCATAACACCTGAATTCTTTCTCTCTGGCCCCCAAACTCTATTATTAGTATTATAATCACAGTGACTAAATCAGAATGGGAAAACTAATATAAACTAATTAAAATATCTTATTGAATGTACTCATTAAAATTATATCATCAGTATAAAAATGTTGCCACAAACTAAACCATAGTCTGCAATATTCTCTATTGAATTTTCCAAAATCCCTCCTAAAGATGCAACAGCCAAGCATTGTACTTCAATTCCCTTCAAATATGTTCAACAAATCAGCACAACAAAACAGAGGTGGATAAAAGCTGGGAACAGGGGCAAAAGGAGGTCAAAACTGGTGTTGGGGAATTGCCCTAATTTACTGTCACTATGTACCCTAAATATAACTGTGAAAGACCTGTAATTCACATGGTTCTCAATAAAAATTATTTTTAAAAAAAATGAGCAATGAAAAACCATAACATCCCAGCAGATGCACTTAGCACACAAGAGAACATCACACCTCAGGAAATAGGAAAAACAATTGGCAGAGCTGAGGATGAAGAAGTGGACATCCATGGCAAGGCAGTGAAGACTAAATAATGTGGCTTTAGAACTTGGAATTGCATGAAGTCAGCTACTTGATTAAAAAAAAAAAAGCCAAAGGCACAAGGTAATTTATGTTTTAAAGGAGCTCCATAAAATATCACAGGATTCTGGGAATTTCCTGGGTAGAAAATTTCAACACACACACACACACACACACACACACACACACACACACACACACACACACACACACACACACAATGTCTGATTCAGTGCCCTACACTAAAGAAAGATCAGAGAGATTGATTGAAATTTGAGTAGCCCTTAGGGCCTGAGAGATAGCATGGAGGTAAAGCATTTGCCTTGCATGCAGAAAGATGGTAGTTTGAATCCCTCATCACATATGGTCCCCCAAGCCTGTCAGGAGTAATTTCTGAGTGTAGAGCCAGGAGTAACCCCTGAGCGCTGCCGGGTGTGACCCAAACCCCCCCCAAAAGAAATTTGAGTAGCTCTAAATCTTTTGATATTTTCACTCTGTCTGCGGAATAAATGAGATGTAACAGAATAGTTAACTACATACTAGGAAGGTAAAAACTAAGGAAACAAATCTATATACAACACTTATGAGGAGATTAATAATATACAGTGACTCAGGCTCTTGTCTTGTACCAGATTCAATCCCATGAGCACTTCCAGAAATATTCCTGAGTACAGAGCCCAGATTAACCCCTGAACATTGCAAGATATGCCCAACCGCCCCCCAAATAACATACCACTCTTGTCTATACTCAACACTTACTTTCAGCTCTATGATCAAAGTTTACTCCTGTCAGGATCAGAGTAAAGAGGATTTAATCCTGGTCAGTCATAGGCAAGTTAAGTTCCCTACCTATTTATGATCACCCCACCCCAAATATTCTAACAGTTTGAAAATTTTATTTGACATAGGTTAAGAGTAGGTGGCTTTTATTCAAAATTCCCCTGCCCTGCACATGTTTGTAAGCCAAGAGAAATCATGCAAACACAGGAAGAGCATATAGACATACATTCAAAATACCACCTTGCCCTAACAGTTCTACAGTTCTAATTAAAAGCTACATTTTGTTAAGCAAATTAGGACTTACAATAAAGTGGAAGGAGCATGTGAAATGAATAATTAACGTTGCATAGACTTCAGCATCATAATTAAGATTAAATGCCGCATATATTCAAACTAGATTAGCACAGCCATTGAAAGCAGAGATGTGCTCAGTGGGAGAGTATGCTTTTGCTAAATAATGTTTTATGAAGAGTATTCTAAAAACATTAAGCATAAGGTTGTCACATATAAAATGATTAAAGTTTTATACAAAAGAAGCTTTAATTCCGGTAAATGAAGTAATTTCATTTTCCTGCTGCTTTCACCTTTAGGAACATACTGTAAATGGAAAGAACTCCATATGATGTCTTATTAAGAAGAGTATGAATCCCCTACTTTCAAATTAATGAATCCTTGCCACATAAACTTGGGGGTAATGGACAGTTCCAGACACTTAATCTCACTAATATCTATTGCAAAGATTCATTTTAACATCTTACTATCACCCCCCAATCTTCCTAGCAACTTTCTGGTGAACATTAATAAATATAAACTGTCTTTAAAAGATATTTAACAGAGTTCTCACTTGCATTTTGCCAAATTCTGGAGAATTCTTCAAGTTGTGTTTCTATAAGCATCTATAGCATCTACATGCCATTTTTACTGATAACAATAACTTTCAGGCTGAGATCATGCCTCATTCTCTTTCCTTGTTTTTCTTGCCCTTAGATCCAGAAACATACTAACAGTAAAGTGAAACCAAAGCAACGTCCACACAAGTTAATGCCAGCGGTGACAAGTTATTACCTGATTTACCTCTACAATGGCTTATTCTTAACTGGGAAGCATCGGAGAGTAGGGAAGAGAAGAGGAAAGAGGAAGGGGAGGAAAAAGGAGATGAGAGGGGACAAAAAGAGAGGAAAGTAGAATTAGAGAGGAGAGGAAAAAGAAAGGAATAGAAAGAGAAAGAAAGGGAGAGAGAATGAGGGAATAGGAGAGGTAAGGAGAAAGGAAGAGAAAAAAGAGTACAAGAAAGAAAGGGGAAGAAGAGAGGAGAGGGGCAGGGTATAGAGAAAAAGGGAGATTAGTGAGGAGAGGGAGAAAGAATCAAGGATATAGGATGAAAAAGTAGGGTGAAAAAGGGAAGGAAAAAAGAGGGGAAGGGACTTGAGGGGAGGTAGTAGAGGGGATCAGAAGGAATGAGACAGGAGAATCTCTGGAAGGAAAGAGGAGGAAGAGAAAAAAGAGATAAAGAGAGGAGAGGAAAAGAAGAGAGATAAAAAGTAGAGAGAAAGGAGAAAGTAATAGAGAAAAAGAGAGAGGAGAGAAAAGGAGAAGAAAAGGAAGAGAGGAGAAGAGAAGAGGAAGGAGGAAGAGAAAAGGAAATGAAAGAAAGGAAGAGAAAGAGAAAATAGGAAGAGAGGAGAGAAATGGAGAAGTGAAGAGGAAAATGGAGGAAGGTATGAGAGGGAGAAAAGAAAGAAGGGATAGGGAAAGAAAAAGAAGAGAAAGGTTTGACAGTGAATGAAAGGGCTTAAGTTGAATTCCAGGTAGATGTTCTAGGACTGCTGTCCCTAAAAATGTGTGGGAAGAGATTTTCCCAGTTGTGTCAAGAAGACAATGGAGATCCCAGTGTTTAACTTCATCAACTCTTTTTACCTTAGAGGCAGAAGATTTCATCATTGAAACCAATTTCTAGGTAGGGCAAGCCATGCAGTTTCAAGTTTTGTCTTGTGAAACTCTCATTTCATCAAGTTCTGATTTATCTGACAGTCATCAGTTCAAAGTAAGACTCTTCAGTTTGGGGCTAGAGTGAGAGTACTAAGGAAAGAAAGATCGCCTTGTGTTTAACCAACAGGAGTGCAATCCCCAGAATCCCATATAGTTCCTAATGCCCTGCCAGGATTGATCACTGAGTGAAGATCCAGGAGTAAGTCCTGACCATTCCTGCTTGTGGCCTCAAAACATAAACATAAGACAAGAATCTTCATTTGGGGGCTCAGGAGATAGTGCCACAATTAAAGCTTCTGCCTACTATGTGCTGTACCTGGGCAATCCCTAGTACCACAGGGCCCGGTCATTACTAGGTACATGCCTGGTAGCCCTTACACACTGCAGGGGTGGTTTGGTAACCTCCAAAATGTAAGGCAATCCTAGAAGTGTCATAGTCTCACATCCTTGCAATGAACCACTAGCCCAGCAGACCATAATTTGACAATTGGTGTTCTGAATATTACAGCATTATTGGGGTACCCCTCAAATAAGTTAAAATACATTCAGTTTTATTTATTCATAGACTAGCAGTGTAAATTCTCCACATAGGTTTTTTTTTAATCTTCTTTTAAACTGCCCAATGTTCATTTGTTTGCTCAATCTATCTATAAAAATGTTAGAGAAAAGAAGAATTTTCTCTTATCCAATCAATGTGATATTATTGTCAAGTTTAAAGGAAATTATTTAAAACTTAAAATTTATATTTAGGGAGCTAGAAATGTTCAGAATCGCAATATGGAAGATGTTCAAAGAACTCAAAAAAAGTATAGAAGAGAACACTAATAAGAATCAAGAGAATATCAAGATAGAAATCAGAAAACTCCAAACTGAAATTTCAGGTCAAATAACAGGTCTGAAAAACTCAGTAGATTAATTGAAGAAAAACATGGTTGAGCTTTCCCAAGGGTTAACAGCAACTGAGAATTGAATTAGTACACTGGAAGATGAGATGAATAACAATTCCGTGCAGAAGAAAAAATTGGAAAAAAAAAACCTCTTAAAACAAACAATCAAATGATAAAAAAATTACTCAAAGAATGGGAACAGATGAAAATAGAAGTCTATGATAAGCTAAACAGAAACTAGTTAAGAATAATTGGAGTCCCAGAGACCTAGGAAGAAAATCTCCAGGAAGAATCAACGGTCAAGAACATCATTAAAGAGAAACTACCAGAGCTAATGAATACATGTGATCAAATCCTGCATTCCCGAAGAGTACCAACTAAAAGAGACCCCAGAAAAAAATCCCAAGACACATTCTAGTCACAGTGATGAATTCTACAGATAGAGACAATTCTGAAAGCAGCAAGATCAAAAAGAGAAATTACATTCAAGGAAACATCCTTGAGATTTACTGCAGAACTGTCACCGGAAACACTCAAGGCCAGAAGGCAGTGGTGGGACATAGTGACAAAACTCAGTGAAATAAATGCTTCACCTAGAATACTGCACCCAGCAAAACTCACTTACAGGTTTGAAGGAACAATACATGGTTTCACAGACAAACAGCAGCTCAGAAACTGTTGGAGGCTGATAGAGCTAGAGAGCAAAATGGAGTCTCTGATGCCTAAGAAACCAAAGGCCTGTGTACCTGACAGGCTGCTACTGTGGCATTTACCCCTTGGACCTAAAAGAAATGTTAACCAAACAAGTCACAAGATGCTCCAAGTTGCTAAGATAAGATCACATCCTGTTAAGCTACCATTGTGAAAGAATGTCTGTGCGATATAAGTCTATGCTATATAAGGGTATGTTGTAAAACTGGAAAGTCCATCCTGTACGTCCCCCCTACTTTTCTATACCATGGAAAAGTACTGAAAGCTACTTCCTTATGCTGTAGAACTATATAAGCTTGTCTTGCCTTAACAAATTCAGCACTTGATCTACTAGGTTGACTTGAGCTCATTTCTTTCTCAGCCTCTTTCCTCCTTTTTAGGTCAGATCCCGCTCGTGACCCACAAATTACTTCGTGATCCTCAGTCCACCCTGCAAGCAGGGTCCTAGGGGGTCGCAAAAAACTTTACAAACAGAAAACCATTCTTAAAAGAAAAATTGAACAGCCTACCTTAAGACAAGACTGACCAACAGACACACCAAACTCCGATATAAAGATGGCACTAACTCCCAGGACAATTCTTTCTCTCAATGTCAATGGATTAAATTCACCAGTTAAGAGACACAGAGTGGCTAAATGGATCAAAAAACTCAATTCAACCTTCTGCTGCCTACAAGAAATGCACCTGAATAGTCAGAACAAACATAGACTCAATATAAAAGGCTGGAAAAAAATTATCCAAGCAAACAACACCCATAAAAAACTGGAGTGGCCATAGTAATATCAGATAATGCAAACTTTATACTTAGTAAAGTTGTAAGGGACAAAGATGGACATTTTGTATTAATAAGGATACATACAACAGGAAGAAATCACTCTCCTAAACATATATGCACCGAATGAGGGGCCATCAAAATATTTAATACAATTGTTGACAAATCTGAAAAATAATTTCAATAACAGCACAATAACTGTGGGAGTCCTCAACACGGCATTGTCAACACTTGACAGGTCAACCAGACTGAAAACCAACAAGAATATATTAGACCTGAAAAGAGAAATGGAAGAAAGAGGCCTAGTAGATATATACAGGACACTCTACCCCCAGAAGCCTGGATACACATTATTCTCTAAAGTACATGAGACTTTCTCCAGGATAGACTACATGCTAGCACATAAAACATACCTCCATAATATCAGGAGGATAGAAATTTTGCAGGCTACCTTCACTGACCACAATGCCCTGAAATTATATGTGAACCACAAAGGGACACAGAAGAAAAACTTTAATACCTGGAAGTTAAACAGCCTAATACTGAATAACCAGTGGGTCCGAGATAAAATCAAAGAGGAAATCAAAACTTTTCTGGAAACAAATAATAAAGACACAAACTATCAGAACTTATCGGACACAGCAAAAGCAGTACTGAGAGGAAAATTTATAGTTTTTCAAGCACACATCAGAAAGAAGAAGGGGAAAACCTGAATAGCTTGATGACGCAGCTCATAGAATTAGAAAGTACTCAACAAATGGACCCAAAAATAGGGAGGCAGAAGGAAATAACAAAGCTGAGAGCAGAAATCAATGAAGTGGAAACCTAAAAACAATCCAAAAGATCAACGAAAGCAGAAGTTGGTTCTTTGAAAAAAATAAACAAGATTGATAGACCACTGGCAAAATTAACAAAGAGAGAGAGAGAGAAACTTGATAACTCATATTAGGAATGAAAAAGGAGAGATCACTACTGATATAGTAGAGATCCAAAGGGTAATCAAAAACTACTTTGAGAAACTCTATGGCACTAAAAATGAAAACCTGGAAGAAATGGATAAATTTTTGGGCTCTTATAATCTTCCACTGTTGAATTAAGAGGATGTAGCATATCTAAACACACCCATCACTATTGAGGAAATTAAGACAGTAATCAAATGTCTGTCCAAAAACAAAAGTCCAGGCCTACATGGATTTACTAATGAATTCTTTCAAACCTTTCAAGAGGAACTTCTACCAATCCTGGCAAGATTCTTTCATGAATATTGAAAAAAAAGGAACACTTTCAAATAGCTTTTCTGAAGCCAACATCGCGTTGATACCTAAAACAGACAGAGAAGCTACCAAAAAAGAAAAGTACAGACAAATATCACTGATGAATACAGATGCAAAAATTCTCAAAAAAAATCCTGGCAAATAGAATTCAATGCCTCATTAAGAAGATCATCCAATATGATCAAGTAAGTTTCATCTTGGGAATGCAAGGATGGTTTAACATCCATAAATCTATCAACATAATACACAACATAAACAACAAGAAAAATAAAAATAACATGATCATTTCAATAGACGCAGAGAAAGCATTTGATAAGGTCCAACATCCATTCTTGTTCAAAACTCTCAGCAAGATGGGAATGTAAGGAACCTTTCTCAATATAGTTAAGGTCATCAATATAGCCAGAGGCAAATATTGTCCTCGATGGAGAAAAACTGAAAGCCTTTCCTCTAAATTCTGGAACAAGACAAGGCTGTCCTCTCTCACCACTCCTATTCACATAGCACTGGAAGTACTTGCTATAGCAATTAGGCAAGAAAAAAATATCAAGGGAATAAGATAGGAAAGGAAGAAGTCAAGCTCTCGCTATATGCAGATGACATGATACTCTACCTAGAAAACACTAAAGTCTCAACAAAAAAGCTTCTAGAAACAATAGACTCATATAGCAAGGTGGCAGGCTACAAAATTAACACACAAAAATTAATGGCCTTACTATACACCAATAGTAATAAGGAAGAAATGGACATTAAGAAAACAACCCCATTCACAATAGTACCACACAAATTCAAATTCTTGGAATCAACTTGACTAAAACTGTGAAGGACCTATACAAAGAGAACTATAAAACTCTGCTCCAAGAAATAAGAGAGGACATGCGGAAATGGAAGCACATACCTATTCATGGATTGGCAGGATTAACATAATTAAAATGGCAATACTCCCCAAAGCATTGTACAGATTTAATGCAATCCCTCTAAAGACACCCATGACTTTCTTCAAAGAAGTGGATCAGGCACTTTTGAAATTCATTTGGAACAATAAACACCCTAGAATAGCTAAAGCAATCATTGGGAAAAAGAATATGTGAGGAATTACTCTCCCCAACTTTAAACTTTACTATAAAGCTATTGCTTTATCTTCAAAACAGCATAGTTTTGGAATAAGGACAGGACCTCAGAGCAGTGGAATAGGCTTGAATACTCATTGAATGTTCCCCAATCACCTAATTTTTGATAAAAGAGCAAGAAATCTTAAATGGAGCAAAGAAAGCCTCTTCAACAAGTGGTGTTGGCACAACTTGCTAGCCACTTGCAAAAAATTGAACTTAGACCCCCCAGCTAACATCATGTATGAAGGTTAAATCCAAATGGATGAAACACCTCGATATAAGACCCAAAACCATAAGATATATAGAACAACACGTTGATAAAACACTCCAGGACATTGAGACTAAAGGATCTTCAAAGAGGAAACTGCACTCTCCATGCAAGTGAAAGCAAAGATTAACAGATGGGAATATATTAAACTGAGAAGCTTCTGCACCTCAAAAGAAATAGCACCCAGGATACAAGTGCCCCCACTGAGTGGGAGAAACTATTCACGCAATACCCATCAGATAAGGGGCTAATCTCTGAAATATACAAGGCACTGTAGAAATTTACAAGGAAAAAACATCTAATCCCATCAAAAAATGGGGAGAAAAAATGGACAGACACTTTGAAAAAGAAGAAATATAAATGGCCAAAAGACACAGGAAAAAAATGCTCTACATCACTAATCATCAGGGATATGCAAATCAAAACAAGTATGAGGTACCACCTCACACCCCAGAGATTGGCACACATCACAAAGAATGAGAAGAAACAGTGTTGGTGGGGATGTGGAGAGAAAGGAACTCTTATCCGCTGCTGGTGGGAATGCCATCTAGTTCAACCTTTATGGAAAGCGATATGGAGATGTCTCCAAAAACTGGAAATCAAGCTCCCATACGACTCAGCTATACCACTCCTGGGAATATACCCTAGGAACACAAAAATACAATACAAAAATCCCTTCCTTACACCTATATTCATTGCAGCACTATTTACCATAGCAAGACTCTAGAAACAGCCAAGATACCCTTCAACAGATTAATGGCTAAAGAAACTGTGGTACATATACACAATGGAATATTATGCAGCTGTCAGGAGAGATGAAGTCATGAAATTTTCCTATACATGGATGTACACGGAATCTATTATGCTGAGTGAAATAAGTCAGAGAGAGAAGGAGAAAGATGCAGAATGGTCTCACTCATCTATGGGTTTTAAGAAAAATGAAAGACATTCTTGCAATAATAACTTTCAGACACAAAAGAGAAAAGCTGGAAGTTACAGCTCACCTCAGGAAGCTCACCACAAACAGGGATGAGTTTAGTTAGGGAAATAACTAAGTTTTGAACTATCCTAATAATGAGAATGTACGAGGAAAATAGAAAGCCTGTCTAAAGTACAGGAGGAGGTTGGGTGGGGAGGAGGGAGATTTGGGACATTGGTGATGGGAATGTTGCACTAGTGATGGGTGGTGTTCTTTACATGACTGAAACCCAAATGCAATCATGTATGTAATAAATTTGTTTATATAAAAAATTTAAAAAAATAAAAAATGGAAAAAAAAGAAAATGGTCTCTAGAACATTGACAGGGAATGGGCTGCTTATAACTTCCTAAAAACTGAAAGCCCCTCAACTTTGTTTGAAGAGGTAAGGGAAAAAAAAGAATATCTATATCTTGAATTAGTAAAATATTTTACTTAAAGTGGTCTATTAGTAGTGATACAATGAAAATGCAAGTAAAACAAAGAGTATACATATTTATATTAGGCATCCCATTATTTTGAAAATCTCACTTGGCCTCTAGAATATATTCCATTCACCAATATAAAAATTAAGCATACAGTAACAAGATACATTCATTCAAAAGATGGAGCACAACTTTTGGAGTGTATTCTTTTCCTTATAATTAAATGTAAATGTTGCGTATGGTGTTTTAGAAGTCAATTTAGAGACTATATCTTTCAGGTGAGTCATATGAGGAGCGGGGTGATGTAAAATGAGAAGAAGAAATTTGTTTTCTACAGAAAGAATAATTACAGTTATTTTAAAAGTAAAAGCAAGAAAATAAGATTCTTCTTACTTTTTTCTATATTAATACATAACTTATCTTGGAAAATCATGCGATATAATGCAAAACAAAAAGAGGAAACAATTATTTTTGATACTGTTGAAAGCAAGATTCTCAGAAATATGAAAGATAGTACAAAGGTTAAGGCATTTGGTTTGCATGAAGCTAATATGAACTAGATCCGAGTGAGTGCATCATCTCCAAGATAAGAACAGCCCCAAGGTTTGCCTGGTTTGACCCAAATTCCTTTTACCCACAAAATCATGAAAAACAACAAAATGGAATTATAAATGCTACATTCCATGTTATCAAATGGTGATTTATTTAGTTTGGCTTTCCCAGGCAGTACCAGTACCTCAGTTCTGTTTTAGTTTGGTTATGTGCTTGCCTAAAATTTGCATGAGCTTAGAAAAAGTAATTTGACAATAAATAACATGTCTTTTGATCAATATACCTTATCTACGGTACTCCTTCTTTCTCTGGATATAAATAGTGCTCACCTCTTTGAAGACTTAAAGTTTGTTTCTCCTACTTGCTTGCTTGGATACTGCTTATTTCAGACTTAGTTACCTGAGCATTATCCATGTGAACTCACTCTTGCTCAAGCAAACTAATGGAAACTTTTAGCATATCTCAGTGTAGATAATAATGGTACTGATATCTAAGAAACAAATCTAGTTAGATCTGACATCTACACAGAGGGAGAAACCAGCTGAGATTTCCCTGAAAACCTTTTCTATTATTTTAAAATATTTTTAATATTTTTTCATTTTAAGACAAATAATCTTTCTATATTTTTTAGATTTTATGATAGGCCTCCAAGTCCCAGATTCTCATGTTGATGGTATTTTTTAAAGTTTGGTTGTTAAAGTTTGGGTCTCATGATTTTATTTTTGTTGATTCTGTGGTTTGACTATCATTCTATAATACCATCAATGTATTTGTGTCCTTTCATATGTCCTTTTTCCCCTCCCCTTCCCTCTATTTTATTTCTTTTTCTCTCCTCACCATACTGTGGAGACAAGGGAGATCGAGATAACTCCTTTAGACCTCTTTATTCCTTCATCTATTTTGTTTTTTGCTTTTTGTTTTGTTTTGGGGGTCACACCCAGCAGTGCTCAGGGGCTACTCCTGGCTCTATGCTCAGAAATTGACCCCAGCAGGCTGGGGACCATATGGGATGCTGGGATTTGAACCATCATCCTTCTGCATGCAAGGCAAATGCCCTACCACTTTCTTGTTTCTCCAACCCCCTCATCTAGTTATTTTTACTGCTATATTTAAGTGATATCATTTTATATTTATCCTCTGATTTATTTTATTTGGGATGATGAATTGGAAGATATTGTATTCTATAAAGTAAATCCATTAAAACTCTTAAGAATTATAGTTTTCTCTGATTTTAGAGGTTGTTGTTAGATTATTCTCTAAAACTGAGCCCAGAGCTCCCCAGGTTTCACATAATGAACATTTGGAGAATTTAATTGGGGGATACTGAATCTAATTAGACACCAAATTAAGTGAGGAGTCAGAGCAGATCCAACTTAAGCTAGATGGTGTCCACCATAAGGGATGCAAGTGAAAGGGATTTCTATTGATTGGTTGTTGTTGTTTGTTTGTCTTTAAATCACAAATGGCAGTGCTCAGGAATTCTGATTACTGGGGAGACCATCTAGGATGCACTGGATTGAATTCAGGCCAACCAAATGCAAATTAATCACCCTATCCACTGTGTAATCATCCCAGCCTCCTGCGTTTTATTTGGACTACAGAATAAAGGGTCACATATACCAAAGATGGTCTAGAATTAAGACTGGTGGAGCAGCATTCACCTAGATTCATTTATGCAGTGTCTTAGAATAATAGGGGTCTCATAATAAAAGGTAAAAGAAAAATTATTTCACTGATTCCCTCTTTCTGGTGGCCAAATGAGCTGTGTTAGCATGCCCTCTGAGCTCCTTCAGTCTTCTCTTTTTATTTGACAACACCTCTGATGCAATTTAACAGATCAAATATGTTGAGGGAGTTTAATATTTTACCAGGTGACAGACAAATCCTTAGAGATTTTCTGGGTACCCCCTGGGAAATAAATTTGATTTGAGGAAGTTGTCAAAATTGCAAGAGGTTTAAACATTTGACTAAGAAGGCTCACAGATCATTAGGATAAGAATATGGAATTATCTATTGAATCAAAATGACAATAGAAGACTTTAAAGGCAAATGCAGGTTACAATGTTGTTGTACACAATTGAGCGCTTGTTCACATTGAGAAAACAGAGCTTTTGGAATCAATAGGACTTGATTCAGAAAAAAAAAAGAAGCAGCAAAGTAAATTATTGCAGTAAGCGGAAAATCATTGCTTTCTGAATTGATAACAGCTCCACCCACCAATGTGTAATCTCTTAGCCAAAATAGATTAGTGATCTGAGACAACATAGTAATTTTTATGGAATAAATGGAGAAAAAGACATCTCTAATTTTTCTTTATATACTACGATTCAATTAAAAATTTACTAGTACATTTTGGATACTAGAGTACTAGATTTTGGTATTAAGTACTGATGTACACTACTATGTTTTGCCATTATCCTACTTTGGTACTAAAATATACTACTACATATTGGTACTAGTATAATTTAATACTTAAATAGACTAATGTACTTTATATACTTTAGATATTAAATTTCATTTAAAATATCTATGTTCAAGGGCTGGAGTGATAGCACAACGGTAGATAATTTTTGCCTTGAATGTGGCATACCTGGGATGGACCTGGGTTTGATTTCCAGCATCCTATATGGTCCCAAGAGACTGCCAGGAACGATTTCTGAGTGCAGAGCCAGGAGTGACCCCCCAAGCACCACTTGGCCCTCAAAATAAAAAAAATAACTATTTCTATTTTTTAATTTCGTTCATCTCTTCACAGTGGGATCTTTCTCTTATTTGAGACAGAGGTGGCTAGTTGAGAAAATATATGTCTAAAGTAGACTTCACACTCTTATTATTATCCTGCTTATATTACTTTATCCTTCCTGAATAAAATTATTATTTTAATATTTCTGGTATGTCTTCTTTCAGAAGCTTTAATGATATATTTGAAGCAACTACTCACTAGACAAATGACTCCCAAATACTGGTATCCAAAAATAAATAAAGAGAATAAACAACATAAAGGATGTGAACTAAGCACTGTAATGAACCAACAGATTCTGTGAGAGCCATAGCTAGAAATCTTAATTCTTTCATTTTTAAAATCTCACCTATTAGCTGGGTTGATAATATAATTGAAAGCAGATATTGTTGCATATAAAACCTCAGGTCCAATATAGAGTCATATGCTGCATTCCCCCAAATGACTCTCATCTTTCATTCTGTATGTATGTGTGGGGATAGGGGGACACATGTGTCTGTTCTGAGCTTACTACTGGCTCTTCACTCAAATCACTTCTTAAAATCCTAGGGCCTTATATGAAGACTTTGAATGCATTCTTGAAAAGATTATTTTTACATGTATGTTCCTAAGAGCATTTCTTACAATGCTGAAAACATGGAAGCAACATAAATGCCCATAAAAAGATGGCTAGACTAAGAAATTTGGTTTTATATTTAAAACAATACTATTTGCAATTAAAGTAATTATACTATATAAATACTGAAAGAAATAGAAGAATGATATTGAATGATTTAAATCATATAATGTTATTATAAAACCAGGTGTAGTACAACAAACTGAGTTTATAGATTCAATAAAAACTATGATGGTTGCCACAGGAAAAGGGAAGAGATGGGGTGGAGTAAAGATTAAGCATAGGGGTCTTTCTGCTGATAGAATAACATGGGATAGAATAACAAGTGGATCAAATACTTCTGAAATTCATCTGGAACAATAACCAATCTTAAATAGCTAAAGCACTCCTTGGGAAAAGGAATATGGGAGGCATTACTTTCCCCAATGATAAGCTGTATTACAAAGCAATAGTTATAAAAACAGCATGGTATTAGAATAAAGACAAACCCTCAGATCAGTGGAATAGGCTTGAGTATTCAGAGAAGGTTCCTCAGACATATAACCACCTAGTTTTTGATAAAGGAGCAAGAAATCCTAAATGGAGCAAGGAAAGCCTATTCATAATAAGTGGTGTTGGCACAACTGGTTAGCCACTTGCAAAAATGTGAACTCAGACCCCCAGCTAACACCATGTACAAAGGTAAAATCCAAATGGATTAAAGACCTTGATATCAGATCTGAAACTATAAGGTATATAGAACAACATGTAGGTGAAACACTCCAGGACATTGAGACTAAAGGCATCTTTAAGGAGCAGACAGCACTTTCCAAACAAGTGGAAGCAGAGATAAACAGATGGGAATATATTAAGCTGAGATGCTTTTGCATCTCAAAGGAAATAGTGCCCAGAATACAAAGGCCACCCACTGAGTGGGAGAAATTATTCACCCAATACTCATCAGATAAAGGGCTAATATCCAAAATTTACAAGGTACTGACAGAACTATACAAGAAAGAAACAACTAACCCCATCAAAAAAAAGGGGAGAAGAAATGAACAGACACTTTGAAAAAGAAGAAAGGCAAATGGCCAAAAGGCACATGAAAAAAAGCTCAACATCACTAATCATCAGGGAAATGCAAATCAAAACTACTATGAGGTACACACTATTGGCACACATCACAAAAAAGGAAAACAAGCAGTGCTGGCGGGGATGTGGAGAGAAAGGAACTCTTTTTTCACTGCTGGTGGGAATGCCGTCTAGTACAAATTTTATGGAAAGTGATATGGAGATTTCTTCACAAACTAGAAATTGAGCTTCCATATGATCCAGCTATACCACTCCTAGGAATATACCAGAGGAACACAAAAATTCAATACAAAAATCCCTTTCTTACTCCTATATTCATTGCAGCGCTATTTACAATAGGCAGACTCTGGAAACAACCACGATGCCCTTCAACAGATGAGTGGCTAAAGAAACTGTGGTACATATACACAAAGGAATACTATGCAGCCATCAGGAGAGATAAAGTCATGAAATTTTCCTATACATGGATGTACTTGGAATCTATTATGCTGAGTGAAGTAAGTCAGAGGGAGAGAGAAAGACGCAGAATGGTTTCACTCATCTATGGGCTTTAAGAAAAGTGAAAAACATTTTAACAGTATCTCAGAGACCAGAGAGATGAGGGTTGGTAGGTGCAGCTCATGACATGAAGCTCATTACATAGAGTGATGAGTACAGTTGGAGAGATGACTACACTGAAAACTATCATAACAATGTGAATGAATGAGGGAAATAGAAAGCCTGTCTCGAGTACAGGTGTAGGGGGGGTGGGGAGGAGGGAGATCTGGGAAATTGGTGGTGGGAATGTTGCACTGGTGAAGGGGGGTGTTCTTTACATGACTGTAATCATACAACTATAATCATGTTTGTAATCACGGTGTTTAAATAAAGATAATTATATATATATATATATATATATATATATATATAAAGAAATACTTTATATTCAATGTAGGTTGCATTGACCACTTTATATTTTGCTTTATTCATCTACCTCTTTTCTTTACTCTACCTTGTTTGCTAAAAGAATTGAGAAAAAGAAAGTCTTATTTAAATAAAACAACAACAGTGTGAGAAAAAAAACTCAACAAGAAAACAAACAGTCCAGGGTAGAAAACTTGCCACAAAGTTTGATGAGCACAATTAGGATAGAGAAGGGTCCACTATGACAACGACAGTTGGAAATGATCATTATGAACAAGAACTTGGTGATGAAAGAGGATAAAGTAATATGTATGGTATTATGTATGGTATTCTTTTATTAACACTACAAACCACAATGCAATCCCTGAGTGTGGCTCAAAAAGAACAAACAAAAAAAAAGAGTTAATCATTTTTCTTCAAGTTTTCTAGAAAACTACCATTTCCAATTAATAAGAATTTTGAAAAAAATATATTCATCATTACTTTCAGTGCAAAGAATTGATGGCTCTACAAATTTTAGTTTGAAGATTAAAGCTAGACACTATTACCATAACTATAAATTACATTTATTGCAATATAATTGCAGATCCAACAAGTAGGTAGCACTAATAGTTTTGTCAATTACAGTGCCATAAACATTGTTTATGACAGTATAAATATTGATATTAATGTAATCAAGAATCAATAGTGGTTATTCATAGTGTCATGCAAAATATGACTAACTTGTTAGATAAAATATTTAACAAGTTAGTTTTATTAAGAAGAGACAGTGTGGAATATATTGCCAGGAAAGTAAATCCTGAATCAGGAATAATCAAATTCAAATATTGTATTACATAGAAAAATAGCTCGATTCATTCAACAGTCACATGTGACACAATATCCTATTTCATAAATTTTTTATCAAAAGTAACATGTTCTGTTGCAATAATTGGTCCACAGGAGCATTCCACAACACTTTTCTGACTATAGTTCCCTTCTGAATTTGTGTTCTCTTATCTCATGCCTGATTCCCTTCCTTCTTTTCATGGTTTTCATCCTTTGCTCCCTGGAAATACCCTGGATCACACAGGATGCTATATGTTCTCTAGATGAGAAACACTGGTCTACACAACAGTAATTTTCAAATCACTGAGAATGAGGATCATGGACCAGTAAAAGATTTCACTTTATTCCTGGGAGGAGCAGCATTCATATTGTGGGGATTCCCTCTATGATTCTGTATAATTCTCCTGCTTTGATACTCAGAATCATAAGATGAAACCCACACAGTGTGTGTACGTTGTCTTTCTTATGCCCTCCTCTTGAATTCCAGTGGGTTGCAGTTACATATCCAAGTGTGCTGTTCTTTCCTATTTCTTTTTCTCTTTTTTTTCATTTCTAACTCTTGCATTTGAATATATAATAGTTTGCAAAATGTAGGTTTGCTCTCATTTTATCATTAAAGTAGCCAAGAGCCATACTCTTTGGAGAGATTCATATCAAACAGAATAGCAGGTTGCCTAGAAAAATTGAGAACAACCAGCAGAGTGCCCAGTTAAATAAACAGAACTGTTGTTCTAGGTACATAATGCACACATTGTCCAATTGTAGATACCTTGATGTATGGGATTTAGAAAACAAAACTTCTAAAAAAAAATAAGACAAAACTTCCTTGTCTTAATAAAGATATATAGAGAGAAAGTAGGATATGGGCGAAAATGACAGTAGAGGCACACAGTTCATCAATGTGTGGGAACATTAGTTCTTAATTTTTAATAATTCTTAATTCATAATATATTAATTCTTTTTTATATTTTACTTAAACACCTTGATTACATACGTGATTGTGTTTGGGTTTAGTCATGTAAAGAACACCATCCATCACCAGTACAAAATTCCCATGACCAAAGTCCCAAATCCCCCTCCTCCCCACTCGACCCCCACCTGTACTCTAGACAGGCTTTCCAATTACCTCATACATTCTCATTATTAGGACAGTTCAAAATGTAGTTATTTCTCCAATTAAACTCATAACTCTTTGTGGTGAGCTTCCTGAGGTGAGCTGGAACTTCCAGCTCTTTTCTCTTTTGTGTCTGAAAATTAATATTGCAGAAAGTCTTTCATTTTTCTTAAAACCCATAGATGAGTGAGACCATTCTGTGTCTTTTTCTCTCTCTGACATATTTCACTCAGCATAATAGAGTTCGTGTACATCCATGTATAGGAAAATTTCATGACTTCATCTCTGCTGACAGCTGCATAATATTCCATTGTGTATATATACCACGGTTTCTTTAGCCATTCATCTGTTGAAGGGCATCTTGATTGTTTCCAGAGTCTTGCTATGGTAAATAGTGCTGCAATGAATATAGGTGTAAGGAAGGGGTTTTCGTATTGTATTTTGTGTTCCTAGGGTATATTCCTAGGAGTGGTATAGCTGGATCGTATGGGAGCTCGATTTCCAGTTATAATTAAGAAAATTAGCTATTTCTAAATTTGTATTGAAAACACTGCTATTTGATTTTATGATAATGTCACTGTTTCTTACTTCTATGTCATAGAGAACATTGATAATTAGAACTACCTACAAGTAAATGTGTGTTGATTATAGAAAGAATACATTAAATAATGTCACTTCAATTCACCCACTTGTTAGGTTACACTTTATTTTTAAGAAAAAATGTAGTGGGCAATCTTTACTAAAATTTCAGACTTTAAGTAAGTCCTCTTTTGGTGCTGGGGGAAGGTAGCTAGAACATAACAAGAAGCTTCTGTCTTACAAAGTGTGTTATCATCTAAATACAAATCAATTCAAAAATGTAAAAATTATCACAACTTTTTGTCCAGAATATTTGTATCTGTAGCAATTACTGTAGAATGAGAAATTTTGCTCTGCTACATTTTATGACAGGCAATTATTATTTGGATGAGAGTTCAGATGCTTTTCTAGGGATGAAACCGAATGATTTCCCAAATGCTATGGCACTTCGTGAATGGATTACCTACACTGCATATGCATGCTGTTTTTTACTTTATAAATTATGATGAAGAGTATGTGAAAAGAATAATCTCATATCCATTGCACTGTACTATAGTTTCAGCAACATCCTTTAACACATGTTTGAGCACAAATTTTTCTAAAATGCCTTCTCAAAATTTTAATGACTGAATACTGATATGCTGATGGATATTCAATGCACATGATTTTGAAAATATTAAATAGAGATGTGCATAGCAACTGACAAATTAAAAAATATTTTTCAATAATAAAAGTGTAGAAAAGTGCAGAGAAGTTAAAGATCAGTTAATAACTATCAGGTAATTTATGCTAGCTTCAAAAGTTTGAGTTAAGTGCTCTAGTGAAAGCACTTGTTCACCACAGAGATTATGTTTCATTTCCCAATTAATCCTCAAATTAAAAATATATACATGTCACCACCAGCACTGTTTCTTTGTACAGTTGCTGACATTGTTCCCAAGTATCCCTGTGGGTCATTTCGCTATGGAAACAGTCATTTTCTTTTTTCTCATTTGTCACCTGAAATTTTAGATCTGGACAATAGTAAATAGCTCTGCACACATGTCATGAGCAATTAGAGGTTTAAAGACTGTAAGGACAGTGGCATTGAGAATATTATAGATAAAACATTAATACTCACAAAATGAGGTAGGGAGAGTGGTTCTTGACTTTTAGGAAACCAAACAGCTTATTTATGCAATTTATATATTATGCTGCAATACACAGAAATATGTCTACACAGATATCTCTTGAAGTACGATACATTTGGAAATGGGAAGATAACATTGTTCTTCATTTGTATGTTTTTAAACAAAGACAACTAGTTTAGGAACAAGTTAATACTTTCTTTTAGAAAGGGATGTTTGGCCTTTGAATTAACTTGAATAACCAGTGGTAACAAGGTTGTCAGCAAAGGTTGTAGAACAATTCCATTAATAAAGCATTCAAGGAGCTTATTTACAGAAACTGTCTTTCTTCAACTAAGTATTAAAAATGGAATTGCTGCTTAAAGCTAATGCTTTAAACAAGTAAAGTTTGGTCTCTCAATTTCCTCAGTTTGCCCTGTAATCAAAGGCCAATGACTGTCTCCGATTCAGGCCACATTTACCTCAAAAGAGGATCTTGGAAGCAAAAAAAAAAATTAAAGGACACCCACATTATTTACTCTGTGATGTGGCCCTTGCTTGTTTATATCTACAAAGAAATTCTGTGGCTACTCTAAAGAGCATCTATAAGAAACTTAAACATAAGCAGATTCACTCCTAATTCTGTGGATTGGAAATCCACATGACTTCCTGTATAAATGCCCATCTCTTTATCCAGCATTATTACATTTTGCTGTGCTGAGCTTTAACTTTGCAACTGAATATGTTTCCTGAATCTTTCAGAAGGCTATAAAGAAAGTTTGAAACTGGGAGATCATCACTCAAAGATGCTAATACAAATGATCTTTCTTTTTTCTTTTAATTCAATTTTTGGGCTATACACAGTGATGTTCAGGGGTTACTCCTACTTATGCACTCAGAAATCGCTCCTGGCTTGGAGACCATATGGGACGCCGGGGGTGAGGTGGGGGGATTGAACCAGGTCGGTCCAATGTTAGAGTGTGCAAGGCAAACACCCTACCACTTCTCTGGCCTCAAAAATGATCATTCTTACAACTCACACAGCATCATCTAATCTTATTTTGTACTATGACCTAAAAAGTGATTGCTTGTTGGAAAAGAATCAGCTGATAAGAGAAATAGATCAAAGGATTAGAATGTATATGAGAGCCCTGGAATAGATCCTAGATTCCACAAAGACCATTAGGTATAGCCCCTGTGCACTAAGCAGATATGGCTCACAAACATAAATAAACAAATAAATAAAATTAGCTGGCACTGTAAATAAAACAAAAGCTTTCTTCCTTCATATAGGCTCTTATACCCTACCATGTTCTTTTATTTCAGTTCTATCTCATGCCTAAAAGATTTAGTCATGCATTACAGATTTAGTGGTAACCCAGGTGCAGTTAGTTATGGAGAGTAAAAAGCAAATGCAAGCCCTCAGAGAGAAACATTCTAGAAGTTTACCATGAAAACCCTGGAGATAAGTTGGTTTTAAACTCCATACTATCAAAATGATTTAAAAGGCAGAACATAATCTCCCAGAATTTATTCAACACTGATTCAACTTATTACCTTTCATCATGAAGACCTTTTCCCCAACTCTCTTATTAGAAATGCTTCTAATCTATTCCCAAAAACTTCATACTAACCTGAGAATAAAACTTTTTAGGGGGTTTGGAAGGGATTGGGAGGAGAAGTCTATCATTGTTTCAAGTTATTGACATCTATATAAAACTGCATTTTGTTGTGGTTTGGGCCACAACTATCTGTGCTCAAAGATTACTCTTGGCTTTGCAGTCAGGTTTCAGTTCTAGTGCACTTGTAAAACCATATGGAGTACAGAACAGTGAGCCTGGGTTAACTGTGTGTAGGCAAATACCTAACCTGCAGAACTATTTTCTAGCTCCAAAAAAATTATTTTTCTTACCAACTCTCAACTAGATAAATCGAACTTATATAAGATCCAAGCAGGAAAAATGGGATTCAATAAAAATAGTATTACAGTTCTTCTAAGTATATTTAACAGTATTTGATTAACAAACCTTTAAATATTTTTTTACCTTTAAATATTTTTAAGAAATATTTTTGTCTATCAAGATATGAAGACATTAAAATTTGGAACATATTGCCAAACTTTCATCTTCTAGTTCTAAGTCAGAAGAACTTTTAGAATTTTATGATCTGATAACCCATCCACAGACATCACAATATATTTCCTTGAAGTTTTTAGGGAAGGTGTTTAGTAACTGTCCAGAAAAAAATAATTAATTTACTCGATATAGGAGTGAAGATATTTAACCCTGAGAAATATGATTAATCTGAAACTTAGAGAAAGAAATATATATTCTATATTTCAGGAATCTTAATGGTATATATAAGTAGTAATGAGAAAATAATTTATAGGTTTGAAGATTCTGAAATTTTCTTAAGGATATTAATTATACTATGAAATTTTGAGTAAAAGTAATAGCTAATAATTTACAAACCCTCTTTCTAAATACCTAAGATGTATTACCAGAATACCTTCATTTATATTACTAGATCTAATGATCAATTTGCTATTTGTGTTACAAAAGATAAATGAAGCTCAATCATATTTAGATGATTTAATAGACAATTATATAGTTTTTAATTATTAATGCAAACATAATACCAGGAAAATATAAATAATTAATGATGTACTTATAAATAATTTCTAATAGTGAAATGGATTAAGAAAATGATTTGTCTTTACTAGTGATCGCATAAATATTTTATTAACCCTGACATCTTTTATATCCACCTCAAAACACTAACATTTAACCATCTTTTTAAATTATAGAATGCATTAATACATGGATGACAAAAGCAATAAAGCAGACTTACATGTATATTTTTTGGTTTGAGGCCATAAAATGCATAATATGATGTCTATGTTAACCATTAAAAATTTCATTTTGAGTGAGAAACTGTAAGTGTTGCCTATGCGTGTTTTTACACTGTCCTGTCTCCTGAACCTCCTGGGAGTTGGCCGAAAAGGGCCCAGAAAAATAGCTCTCCCAGAGGCTCATCCAAGGGCCAGAATGCCAAGAAACTGTGTCCAACCATGAAAACTGGCTATCCGCACTATTTTGCAGAAAGAAAAGTCCCCTGTTTGTGATGTCAGGCTGGGGATATCTATGCTCACCCAGTGATTCCCAACTGTGAGAAAATGTAAGCGTTGCCTGTGCGTGTTTTTCCACTGTCCTGTCTCCTGAACCTCTTGGGAGTGGGCCAAAAAGGGCCTAGAAAAATATCTCTCCCAGAGGCTCATACAAGTGCCAGAATGCCAAGGAACTGTGTCCGACCATCAACCGGCTATCTGCAGTATTCTGCAGAAAGGCAAGTCCCCTGTTTGTGACGTGAGTCTGGGAATATCTATGCCCACCCAGTGTTTCCCGACTGTGAGAAACTGTGAGTGTTGTCTGTGCATGTTTTTCCACTGTTCTTTCTCCTAAACCTCCTTGGTGTGGGCTGAAAAGGGCTCAGAAAAAATAGCTCTCCCAGAGGCTCCAGAAGAGCATGGCCGCACTCTTTCTAACCAATGAACCCCACCACAAAATGCAGGAAAAATCACACTATAAGTGTGATAATGGGGAAAACTCACAGGCAAACACTATGCACAGAGAATCAAGATGATAGCACGGATGACCTAAAATTTTCCAACCATCTGATTAACCTCTCAGATAAGGAGTTTAGAATAGCAATATGGAAGATGTTTGTAGAACTCAAAGAAAGCATAGATTGATCTGAACAGAACAAAAAACAGAAATCAGAAAATTCCAAATTGAAATAACAGATCTGAAAAACACAGTAGCTCAACTGAAAACCTCAATGGAGGGCCTCGCCAGTAGGGTAACAGTAGCTGAGGACAGAATCTGTGTGTTGGAAGATGAGATGCAGAAAAACTCAACAGAGCAAAAGAAATTGGAAAAGAACCTTAAGACAAATGATCAGGCAATGGAAAAAGTACTCAAGGAATGTGAACAGATGAAAATAGAAGTCTTTGATAAACTTAACAGAAACAACATAAGAATCATTGGAATACCAGAGGCCCATGTAGGAGATCTCCAGGAAGAATCAACTGTCAAAGATATCATCAAAGAAATACTTTCAGAGTTAAAGACTACATGCAATCAAATCCTGCATGCCCGAAGAGTACCAGCTAAAAGAGACCCAAAGAAAAACATCGCAAGACACATCCTCATTACAATGGCAAATCCCACGGATAGAAATAAAATACTGGGGCCGGGCGGTGGTGCTCAAGGTAAGGTGCCTGCCTTACCTGCGCTAGCCTAAGAGACGGACCGCGGTTCGATCCCCCGGCGTCCCATATGGTCCCCCAAGCCAGGAGCGACTTCTGAGTGCATAGCCAGGAGTAACCCCTGAGCGTCACCGGGTGTGGCCCAAAAACCAAAAATAAATAAATAAATAAATAAATAAATAAATAAAATACTGAAAGCAGCAAAAAGAGAAATTGCATTCAAAGGAGCATCCCTAAGACTTATAGCAGACATGTAACAAGAAACTTTCAAGGCCAGAAGACCATGGTGGGATATTAGGAAAAGACTGAATGAAATAGATGCCTCACTGAGAATACTGCACCCAGCTCGACACACGTTCAGGTTTGAAGGAAGAATACATAGCTTCATGGATAAACAACAGCTCAGAAACTTCACAGATGAAAAACCAGCCTTAAAGGAAAAACTGAAGGGTCTACTCTAAGACAAGAGAGACAAACGAACACAGCAAACTTATCTACAAAGATGACATTAAATCCTATGACAATCATCTCCCTCAATGTCAATGAACTAAATTCACCAACTAAAAGACACAGAGTGGCAAAATGCGTCAAAAAGATGAATCCAACCTTCTTCTGCCTACAAGAAACACACCTAAATAGTCAGAACAAACATAGACTCAAAATCAAAGTCTGAAGGAAAATTATCCAATCAAACAACACCCTTAAAAAAACTGGGGTGGCCATATTAATATCTGATGATACCGAGTTTGTACTCAGAAAAATTGTAAGGGACAAAAATGGACACTATGTATTAATCAAGGGATATGTGTAACATAAAGAAATCAGACTATTAAACATATATGAACCCAATGAGAGACCAGCAAATTATCTATACAATTACTGACAAATCTGAAAGAAGACATCAATAATAACACAATAATTGTGGGAGACCTCAACATGGACCTATCAACACTTGATAGGTCAACCAGACTAAAACCCAACAAAAACATAGTAGCCCTGAAAAGAGTAATGGAAGAAAGAGGACTAGTAGATATATAGGACCCTCCACCCCAGAAAACCTGGATACACATTCTACTTCAATGTAGATGGGTCATTCTCTAGGATAGACTACATGCTGACATATAAAACATACTTTCATAAAATCAAGGGATAGAAATCTTGTAGGCTAACTTTGCTGACCACAAGGTTCTGAAATTAGATGTGAACTACAAAGGCACACAAAAGAAAAACTTTAAAAATTGGAAATTAAACAGCCTGCTACTGAACAACCAATAGGTCTGAGATGAAATCAAATAGGAAATCAAAACTTTCCTGGAAACAAATGATAATGAAGACACAAACTGCCAGAATCTATGGGACACAGCAAAAGCAGTCCTGAGAGGAAAATTTATAGCTTTGCAAGCACACATCAGGAAGGAAGAAGGGGCCTACCTGAATAGCTTAATGATGCAGTTCATTGAAATAGAAAGTGCCCAACAATAAGACCCAAAAATAGCGGGACAGAAGAAAATAACAAAGCTGAGATCAGAAATCAACAAAGTGGAAACACAAAAAAAGAATCCAAAAGATCAACGAAAGCAGAAGTTGGTTCTTTGAAAAAATAAACAAGATTGATAGACCATTGGCAAAACTTACAAAGAAAGAGAGAGAGAGAAACCTGATAACCTGTATTAGAAATGAAAAGGGGGAGATCACAACAGATATTGCAGCAATCCAAAGGGTAATAATAGACTACTTTGAGAAAATTTTGGTACTAAACATGAGAACCTAGAAGAAATGGATAAATTCTTGGACAATTATAACCTTCCACAGTTAAGTAAGGAGGATGTAGCATGTATAAACACCCCCATCACTATTGAGGTAATTGAAACTGTAATCAAATATCTGCCCAAAAAGAAAAGCCCAGCCCCAGATGGATTTACTAATGAATTCTTTCAAACCTTTCAAGAGGAGTTACTACCAATCCTAGCCAGGCTCTTCCATGAAATTGAAAAAACAAGAACACTCCCAAACAGCTTTTATGAAGCCAAAATTGCCTTGATACCAAAACCAGACAGAGATGCTGCCAAAAAAAAAAATTACATACCAATATCCCTGATGAACGCTGATGCAAAGATCTTCAACAAAATCCTGCAAATAGTAACCAATGCATCATCAAGAAGATCATACATTATGACCAATTAGGTTTCTTTCCAGGAATGCAAGGCTGGCTTAACATCCGTAAATCTATCAACATCATACACAACATCAACAACAAGAAAAATAAAAATCACATGATTATATCAATAGATGCAGACAAAGCATTTGATAAGGTCCAACACCCATTCTTCATCAAAACTCTCAGCAAGATGGGAATGAAAGGATCCTTTCTCAATCTAGTTAAAGCCATCTACCATAAGCCAATGGCAAATATTATCCTCAATGAAGAAAAAGTAAAAGCCTTTCCTCTAAATTCTGGTACAAAAATGGGCTGTCCGCTCTCACCCCTCCTCTTCAACATAGTATTGGAAGTGCTTGCTATAGCGATCATGCAAGAAAAAGATATCAAGGGAATCCAGATAGGAAAGGAAGAAGTCAAGCTCTGACTGTTTGCAGATGACATGATACTCTACTTAGAAAACCCTAAAGACTCTACCAAAAAGCTTCTAGAAACAATAGACTTATACAGCAACGTGGCAGGCTACAAAATTAACACAGAGAAATTAATGGGCTTTTTATACACGAATAGTGATAGGGAAGAGATTGACGTCAAGAAGGCAATCCCATTCACAGTAGTGCCACATAAACTCAAATATCTTGGAGTCATTTTGACTAAAGACGTGAAGGATCTATACAAAGAAAACTATAAAGCCCTGCTTCCAGAAATAAGAGAGGACACACGGAAATGGAAACACATACCCTGCTCATGGATTGGCAGGATTAACATCATTAAAATGGTAATACTCCCCAAAACATTGTACAGATTTAATGTGATCCCTCTAAAGATAACCATGTCATTCTTCAAAGAAGTGGATCAATCACTTATGAAGTTCATCAGGAAAAATAAATACCCTCGAATAGCTAAAGCACTCCTAGGGAAAATGAAAATGGAAGGCATTACTTTCCCCAAATTTAAACTGTAGTACAAAGCAATAGTTATCAAAACAGCATGGTATTGAAATAAATACAGACCCTCAGATCAGTGGAATAGGCTTGAGTTCTCAGACATTGTTCCCCAGACATACAATTACCTAATTTTTGACAAAGGAGCAAGAAATCCTAAGTGTAACAGGGAAAACCTCTTCAACAAGTGATGCTGGCAGAACTGGTTAGCCACTTGCAAAAAAGCAAACATAGACCCCCCAGTTAACATCATGTATGAAGGTAAAATCCAAATGGATTAAAGACCGTGATATCAGACCTGATACCATAAGGTATATAGAACAACAGGTTGGTAAAACACTCCATGACATTGAGACTAAAGGCATGTTCAAGGAGGAAATTGCACTTTCCAAACAAGTGGAAGCAAAGATTAACAGATGGAAATACATTAAGCTGAGAAGCTTCTGAACCTTAAAAGAAATAGTGCCTAGGATACAAGAGCCAACCACCACGTGGGAGAAACTATTCACCCAACACCCATCAGATAAGGAGCTAATATACAAAATATACAGGGCAGTGACAGAACTTTACAAGAAAAAAACATCTATTCCCATCAAAAAATGGGGAGAAGAAATGAACAGACACTTTGATAAAAAAAGTAATACAAATGGCCAAAAGGCACATGAAAAAATGCTCCTCATCACTGATCATCAGGGATATGCAAATCAAAACAATGATTAGATACCATCTCACACTACAGAGATTGGCACACATCACAAAGAATGAAAACAATCAGTGCTGGTGGGGATGTGGAGAGAAAGGAACTCTTATCCACTGCTGGTGGGAATGCCATCTAGTCCAATCTCTATGGAAAGAGAGTGGAGATTCCTCCAAAAACTGGAAATTGAGCTCCCATTTGACCCAGTTTTTCCACTCTTAGGGATATACCCTAGGAACACAAGAATACAATACAAAAACCCCATCCTCACACCTATATTTATTGCAGCACTATTCACAATAGCCGGGCTCTGGAAACAACCAAGATGCCCTTCAACAGACGAATGACTAAAGAAACTGTGGTACATATACACAATGGAATATTATGCAGCCATCAGGAGAGACGAAGTCATTAAATTTTCCTATACATGGATGTACATGGAGTCTATCATTCTGAGTGAAATAAGTCAGAGGGAGAGAGAGAGACGCAGAATGGTCTCACTCATCTATGGGTTTTAAGAAAAAGAAAAGTCAATTTTGCAACAATCCTTAGAGACAATGAGAGGAGGGCTGGAACTTCCAACTCACTCCATGAGGCTCACCACAAAGAGTGGTGAGTGCAATTATATAAATAACTACATTGATAACTACCATAATCATGTGAATGAATGAGGGAACTGGAAAGCCTGTCTAGAGTACAGGTGGGAGTGGTGTGGGATGGAGGGAGATTTGGGACATTGGTGGTGGGAATGTTGCACTGGTGAAGCAATGTGTTCTTTAAATGACTGAAACCTAATCACAATCAAATTTGTAATCAAGATGTTTAAATAAAGAAAAAAATAAAAAATAGAAATAGTATTCCCATCATGAAGAAAAATTTCTTTTTGAAGGCCAGAGAGATAACACAAATATAGTGTGTTTGCCTTGCATTCAGCCAATCCAGGATGAATGATTGTTCAAATCTCATTGCCCCATATGTTCCCAAGCCAGGAGCTATTTCTGAGCACATAGCCAACAGTTAGTTAGCAATGCCTTGTGAGCCATAACTCTCTGAACATCACCAAGTGTGCACCCCAAAAAAAGAAAGTTATGAGACGGAAATAAATTACCTTCACTGACACTAATGATAACCAGGAAGGTGATATAGGAAACTACTTTGAAAACATTGCACAAAAAGCATGTATATAGGCAGGTAAAATTAAATAAAAAGTTCAAACATCAATTAAATTATCAAAGTCCCAATACACACATATAAATGGTTTTGAAAAAATGGAAAGGGGGTTGGAGAAATAGCATGGAGGTAGGGCATTTGTCTTGCATGCAGGAGGTCAGTGGTTTGAATCCTGGCATCCCATATGGTCCCCTGAGCCTACCAGGAGTGATTTCTGACCGTAGAGCCAAGTGTAACCCCTGAGCTCTGCCAGGTGTCACCCAAACACCCACTGCAAAAAAAAAAGAAAAAAGAAAAAATGGAAGGTACTTAATCTTCTGTTTTTAGTTTTTGTGTTTTTGTTATTTCGGGTGCTCAATATCTATTCTGGCTGTGTGCTCAGAGCTCAAAATATTCAATCAATCCTTTGAGCTATCCTTCCGGTCCCAGATGATTCCCTCCTTATGACTTATAAAATATATGACCCATCATCAAAAATCACCCATCAACATAATATATTTTTGCATACTTTAATCATAAAGAAACTACAAAAAATCCCAAATTAAAGACAAAAGAATATTTGTTAATTTAAAGTGTTAATATTTTCAAAATATTACAGAGTTCAAGGAAGACAAATACTGAAACATATATTTTGATTGAAAGCTGGTAGGGAAAAGTGAGAATTAATTGCAAATGGGGTTCTGGACTCAAAATAGAACCCTGATATTGCACATGAGTGCAATAATTCATGAAATGATGCTGGAATTTGGAGATAAGTAAATAAATGGTGCCATGTGCAGTTTCCTTGTTTTTCTTCATTAAATTGTACATAAATAATTTAGTTTAAAAATACTAGTAGCATAAATAATTAAAAGTTGTTAAATTGTGTATCATTAATATGAAACCTATTTGTATTATTTTTTTAGGTTTTATATAAAACTAAAACCATTTAAAAATAAAATTGTTGGGGCCTGAGTGGTCGCTCAGTGGTAGTGCATTTGTCTTGCATGTGACTGACCTAGGAAGGTCCATGGTTTGATCCCCCAGAGTCCCAATTGTTCCCCCAAGCCAAGAGCAATTTCTGAGTGCATAGCCAGAAATAACCTCTGAGAATGACCAGGTGTGTCCCCCAAACAAAACAAATAAAAAATAAATAAAATAATTTAACATTCTCGATAACCAAACCAATTATATGAACTACTCAAAGGTCATTTATATAAACCATTTATATAAAAATCAATTGTAATAGTAACAACCTACACAACAGCCCTCTCTGTCAATAGATTCATGTCAATGGAATAAACTGTCTTATCAAATGGCACATATTAGAGCATTAGATCAGGAAACAAAACCCAACCTTTCTCTGCTTACAAAATACAAATTTAGGAGCTGGAGCAATGGTTCAAGCTGTAAGGCCTTGCCCATGCTAACCTAGGATGAACTGTAGTTCAATCCCCTGGCGTCCAATATGGTCCTCCAAGTTAGGAGCTATTTCTGAGTGCATAGCCAAAAGTAACCGCTGAGCATTACTGGGTTTGATCCAAAATCCCCCTCAAATTGTTTTTAAAAATCTGAGGATAGGCACAGACTCAGAGTTAAAGGATGGAAACAATTATAAAATTCACGGTGGGCAGGGGAAGCTGGGACATCTATACTTACATCATCAAATTGCATTCAACCTCAATAAAATTATTAGAGATAAGGATGGACACTACTTAGGTCTGGGGGGAATGGACCATAAATACTAACTTTGATCAACATATATGCATCAATTGTAGAGTCAACAAAGTATGCAAGGCTTTTGCTCACAAATTTAGAGAAATATATAGTTGAAAAGGTCATAGTAGTGGAAGGTTTCAACATATCACTCACTAGATTTGATAGATCTACTATAAAGAATTTTAGGAAGTATATAAAAGCCCTAAATGAGAAACTAGAATAGCTGAGACTAATGAATCTATAACAGGACCCTTTATCCTAAAAAAAAAAAACACTGAATATTCATTCTTTTCGAGTGTACATGGAATATTCTGAAGAATATATTACATTTTAGGACATAAATATTACTTTAAAAAGTTCACAAGTTGGGGGGTTTCACAAATATAATAATCATACCAAACATCCTGTAGAACTAAAATACCACAGCGATAGAGATTGTAAAAGAGGATGTGGAGAAACTCTAACACCTAGAGACTACACCGCATGCTGATTAATAACAGTTGGATCAAAAAGAAAAATAAGGAAGAAATAGATTTCTTGAGACTAATTTTAATGATGAAACAAATTATCAAAATCTATGGAACACAGGAAATGCAGTAATTAGGTGAAAATTCATAGTAATACAGAAATACATAAGGAAACAAGAAAAGAATAAAATCAACAATCTATAGGTCCACCTGAAATATCTGAAAAAAAAAAATTCAAACACAAGCAGAAGAAAATGTCATAAAAACTAGAGCAGAAATCAATTATATAGAAACAAGGAGAACAATACCAAATATCAATGTAATTAAAAGCTATTTTTGTAAGAATAAACATATAGACAGACTATTGTCAAGATTCAAAAGGATAAAAAAGAAAATGCTCAGTTATATCAGATCAGAAATGAAAGTGGATAAATTACATCAGAATCCCCAGATATCCACAATATCATGAGAGCTTATTATAAACAACAGTACTCTTTATTTTGGGGGGAGGGGAGCACAACCGGTGGAGCTCTGGGGTTACTCCTGGCTCTGCACTCAGAAATAGTTATTGGCTTGGGGGACCATATGGAAGGCCAGGGATGGAACCAGGTTGTCCTGGATCGGCCGCATGCAACACAAACGCCCTACAGCTGTGGCTCTGGCCCGCAACTGTACTCTTTCAAACTAGAGGACCTAGAAGAAATGGACAGATTTCTGGAAAAACATGATCTCCCAAAAGTTCAAAGAGAAAATAGCCTATTCTTTGGACCGGAGAGATAGCATGGAGGTAAGGCATTTGCCTTTCATGCAGAAGGAAGGTTGTTCGAATCCCAGCACCTCATATGGTCCCCTGTGCCTGCCAGGGGCGATTTCTGAGCCTAGAGCCAGGAGTAACCTCTGAACACTGACGTGTGAGACCCAAAACCAAAAACAAAAGAAAAGAAAATAGCTTATTCAGGTGAATCACAAGTAAGGAAATTAAAATAAGATCTTATATCAATTATAAAGTTTGTGTGGAACCATGAAAGACTTAGGATAGCCCAACCCATACTGAAAATAAAAGAAACCGAGAGCCATAGTGATCAAAAGAGTGTGGTACTGGAAAAAAGACAGACTTTCAGACACAGGGATCAGAATAGAGTATCCAGTAACAAGCTCCAAGTATATGGTCAATTAATCTCTGATAAAGAAACCAAAAACATGATATTGATAAAGACAGTCTCTTCATCAAATAGTATTGTGAAAATTGGATCACCGTGTGTAAGAAATTAATTATTGATCCATATCTCAAACCTTACACAAACACCTGTTCAAAGTGAATTAAAGACCTTGAGTTTCTATTCAATACATAAAGTTCACTGAGAAAAATATAGACAATGCACTCCAAAACATAGGTCTTAAATGAGTATTCAATGATAGAATGTGAATGGCAATGGCTTTGGAATCAAAGTTGAATAAATGGGACTACATCAAACTAAAAACTTTTTGTATTGCAAAAAAAACCTCACAAAAAATCTTGGTAAAATTAAAATACAGGTAACTCTATGGAAGAAAATATTTTTCTCAACACAGCAGATAAAGGCATGCTATCAAGCATATACAAAGTACTCACAAAGCTTAATACCTCTAAGCCTAAAAACTTCTTAAAAAATTGGGAGGAGAAGAAATGAGTAGACATTTATCTGAGAAAGACCAACATATGGCCAATAGGCCCATGAAAACATGTTAATTAACACTGTTAGAGAAATTCAAAACAAGACAATTTTTAATATAATCTTATGCCAGTGAGGATGACAGATATCAAAAATATTGGGAACAATCTGGGATGTGGGGAGAATGGAATTCTCCTCCACTGCTGGTAGGAATGCTGCCTAATCCAGCTCCTATGAAAACATATCTGGAAAGTTCACAGAAAACTGAGAATTGTTCTGCCATATGACCCACCAATCTCACTTTTGAAAATCTATTACCAAGCCAGAAATCACTGATTCAAAATGTTGTATCTGTATGAACATTGTTATTCATTGCAGCACTCAGTACAATAGCTAAGAGTTGGAATCAACCTAGATGTCTAACAACAAACAAATCATGAAGATGTTGTACATATATCACATAGCTGTAAGAAATGATGCAGTCATGCAATTTTCTTCAACATGGATGGAACTGGAAGACATTATGTTAAATAAAGTAATCCAGAAGAAGAAAATGAAATGTAAAATTATATAATTTTTATGTGATACTTAGTATTACTGCATGAAGAAATGCAATGGTTTAAAGGAAAGTTGTCAAGAATACCCGGCCACAGAGTATAGAGAGGAAAAGAATGGAAATTGAGTGGAGGAGGAGAATATAAACATGAAAGACTGCCAGGAGCTCAGAGGTCTCAGGTTCATTGTTGGTGTTAAGCAAGAACAGAACTAAATATCCAAGTCAGAGTAAAAATATAGCGTAATCATTAAATCCAAACTTTAACAACAAAAACTCCAAACAGGTTTATTATGTTGGCAAGCTGGGGGCATGAATGGTGTGCTGGAGTGCACTCTGGGAACAATGGTGGAGATATATAGACATTGGTGTTGTTATTGGCACTCAAATATTGTATGCCTGAAACTCACTGTAAAGAATTTTGTAAATCACAATAGTTTCAATAAAATTTTTATAAAAGATATAAGGCTAAAAGAAATTCACAAAACCAGAAAAATAATGTTTAAAATAAAGTACCCAAAACAATAAATATTTGTTGGGGCTATGTGTTTCCTTTGCACACTTCTATGTTGGATCCTGACACAATAAGGGTCTCCTGAGCCCTGCCAGGAGTAATCTGTGAACATAACCAAATGTGGCCTAAAATCCCAATGCTCAAGAATAATGAATAAATGTACAGTGATATAAAAATAAGCATAAGTATAAAAAAATAAGTTATTTATCAAGCATAAAAAATATTGTCTGGGGCCCGGAGAGATAGCACAGCGGCGTTTGCCTTGCAAGCAGCCAATCCAGGACCAAAGGTGGTTGGTTCGAATCCCGGTGTCCCATATGGTCCCCCGCGCCTGCCAGGAGCTATTTCTGAGCAGATAGCCAGAAGTAACCCCTGAGCAACGCCGGGTGTGGCCCAAAAAAAAAAAAAAAAAAAAAAAAAATATTGTCTGTCCCAATATAAAAGCCCTAATCTAGGGTTTGAACTATGACCTGCACAATAACCTTGATCCCCAGTTCCAAAAGTCTGGCAGAGACAATCACAACAGAATGGGGTTTCTGGAAACACAATGAAAGACGCTATCCATCCTAGGATCAGTGCAAAGACCAAGACCACCAACAACAGAAGATGGATTAAAATGACACTGAGGGAACAGAACTTCTAGAACCACAAAGAAAGACTTCATCATAAGTCCCACTACTGGACCTGTGCAGATATTGAGATCTATAGATACAGAGGTCTTATTTCATCACCCAGGACGGAGCAGAAGTTTTCCAAACACCACGAAAGCACCACCAGTAGAGTAAATGAACCTGAACGGAGTTTATAGTTAATCCCGTGACAATATACCCCAAGGGTGGAGAAACCCCATAGCGCTAAGGCCAAGTGAATTCCTTTTCGAATGACCCCAATATTTACTGTGCCAGTGCAGGAGGGGAAGAAAGGCAAAAAGCACAAGACATTTTTATCTTTTATGTATTATTTTTTCTTCATTTATTATTATTATTATTATTATTATTATTATTATTATTATTTACCTATCTACTTTCTGTTGATTTCTTTGTTTTGGTGTGTTTATTGAAGTTGTTGTCCCCATTTATATTTACATTGTTTTTTTTTCTTCTTTTCTTTTCTTTCTTTGGGTGCTCTGCCATGTTTTTTTAACTCAAGACCATGGCTTTTTTTTGTGGTGCCTATCGTTATCACTGGAGTGCTCACTGGATATTTGATTCTTCTTTTTGTACTGTTGGAGTGTTTCACCTTCTTTTTCTCCTTCATCTCTCAAACCGATGATGAAAGCCTCTAGAAAGATTCCCCCCATTTTCGGCATATTAGAGTTTTACCCTAGTTTGTTACTTTTCTCTTCTTCAATAAAACCACATAACTTGAACTATGTAGTCCTTACTCCCAGTTAGAGGGGGAAATAAGGGAGGCACCAAGACCAAGACTACTAAGTAGTAAGCTAGGTACAGAGGGGACCACAATTTCTCACAGCCCCGGGGGTGAGGGAGGAGGATATGGGAGGTAGGATGAATACGGACGTGTAGGGAGGACAAATAGGTGATGGAAACCCCCCTGATTTTATGTAAATGTGAACCTGTAATATTATTGTCAACAATATGTAAACCACTAAAATCAAAATAAAAATTATATTAGAAAAGTGATTTATATCTGAATTCTAAAGTTAACATGTGGATATTGTAAGTATTAATTAACATTAAATAAAAATAAATGACAATAATAAACAAAAAAGGAAATTGGAGGATATCTAAAACATGTGTTTTTATAGCTCATTTTTTCTCACTATAATCTAATGTCACTTCCAAGCTTCATAATCCTGAATCAAAAACATTTTTTTGTTTTGGGGCCGCACCAGTGACATTCTGGGGTTACTCCTGGTTATGCACTCAGAAATCGTTCCTGGCTTGGGAGACCATATGGGATGCTGGGGGAATCAATCTCAGTCCTTTCTAGGCTAGCACTCGCAGGCTGATGCCTTACCACTTGTGCCACTGCTCTAGTCCCCTGGATCAAATTTTTAAAAGGAATTTTAGCTTTACTGTTTCTTCAAATGACCAATGGACCTAAGTCCTCTTACCCCTTCCCCTGTTACTTACCATCTGCCTTTCTCCTCCACTTTCTTTCTCTTTCCTATACTCAGGGACTAAGGATGACATAGGCATCCTCTCTTTAAATTATTGCATTCTCTCTAAGATAAATATCTAAACCACAGAGTCAACAATACTGAAATTGTGAAACTAAAACTTCAGCATATGAACTTAAATGGTGTCTATCAAGATGGTGTTCTGGGAGTGTCTTTGAGGAAATCTGGCAATATTGGGGAGGAAAGATAACACTGGTCATGGAATTGGTGTTGGAATATTAAATATATAAAACTCAATTATAAGTAACTTTGTAAATCACAGTGTTTTAATTCAAAAATAGAAAAGGTCTAAATGGCACAACTTATCTCCCAATTGAAACAAACAAAAAACTTTTTTAAAAAGAAAAGAAAATCCATAAGCAAGATACTCTTTTTGTTCAAGGTATCTCCTTCACATTGATGCCTCAAAGTTGAAGGAACAGCGCTAGGTCATGTTATCAAGTTGCCCCTTAGAGAAGCATAAAGAGAAGACACAAAGCTCTGAAGATAAGCAGCAACACTGTAAATGTCAAGAAAATAAAAGTCAACTTGGGAAGTTCATTAATATCTTATAATTACTTTGGTGAATATATTAACCTACCTGAATATTCAATTCAAATTCTAGAGTCATATCTTTCTAAATTATATATTTGAGATGTCCAGAAATAAAAATTCTTAGAAATCTTGATATGAGTTTGTATATAGTTTGTACTCGTGCAATAAATATAAATAAACATGTACACATTATAATATAAATAATGTACTTGGATATTATCTTCCATCAGAATTCTGCCTACATTTATGTCCACCATTAACATTTTAGTAATTTAAGTCAACTTAGATATCAATTCAATTTTATTTATTTGGTTTGGTTTTGGGGTCATACCTAGTGGCACTCAGAGGTTACTCCTTGCTGTGTACTCGATACTCTCTGGGCAGGCTCAGGGATCATATGAGATGTCTGGGATTGAACTTGGATCTGCTACATACAAGGCAAATGTCCTACTTTCTGTGCTATCACACTGGCCCCCATATAACAATGTTAAAGCCATAAATAGTTAATTTGTATACTTCATATACACTACAAAATTGGGAGGCCACACTCCTCTATATGGTGTTTAGGCATTACTTCAGTTTCTGTGATCAAGAGAGATCCCTGGTATCAAGGATTTATATGTGGTGCTATGTTATAAATTGATATTTACCATATACAAGACAAAAACTTTATCCCCTGTTTTATCCTTAGCCCCTATAATACTAATTTAAATGTGCAAAAATGCAATTATTCCAAGTCATTTTAATTCTATGACACAAATTTAGTATATCATTACATAAGACAATAGATTAGAAAGCACTTTATATGTACATATATGCACACAGTGATTTGATTAAACAAACTACATATATGTGTAGACTTTTTAAAAATAAATGAGTAGACATTCAATTTATTCTAAAAATAAAATATATATAGTATTTTTATTGGGTGGAAAGACAAATTGTCAATATTTTAGAAAAAATATAATAGTGATTTCCCATGTTATACATAATACAGTTACTTCATATATTAAATATTTAACACGTATCCCACTTGGCTTTCATTCAGGGTTAATACCTGGTTTGTGGTTGACCAAATACAAGGTAGGGATTCAAACCAGAATCACAGCTATAATTCTAGTCCTTTGCCAGGAAAGAAATTAAACACTCTGCTACTTTTCCAGCCCAACAATAAAAATAGTTCATGGAAAATTTCATAGAAAATGGGATCAGTGACTAAGATACCACAAATTCATAATATTCAACTGTTGGGAATTAATGATAAGATACTAGTTCATAGAACATTGTCATTCACAAAAGGGGAAAAAAGATTTGTATTTCAATTAGCATGAATATGCAACTTGACATAAAGACATCCTGAATTCCATTTGCTTACATAGAGCTTTTTTTCTTGACTTAAGCTTAAGATCATACAGTATTTCAGAGATCCATGATGGCATCTAGATTATTCTTTTTGAATTAAACAGATGCTGAGCTATTCTTCAACAATTTGTTCATGTTTCTTTCACAGTTCTATGGAAGATTTTTATGTCAACATGTATATGTCTGAACACCAGATACCAAGGTGAAAGTGAAGCACCTGTTATTCAGTAGCAAGAAAGACTGCACAAATATTCCAATAAGAGAGTAAGTGTTAATGCTGTGCTTTATCAGAGCTCTTCCTCTCCATAATCCCCTCTGCCTACTCAGCACGCCATGTGCAACTCCTTTATGCAAAGAAATTTGTTTTGTTGATTTGGATTACTATTTATTCTTTGTGCTTTTATTGTCTTGTTTTTAAATTTTATTTTAGGGGTATAGCCAGTGATGCTTAGAACCTACTCTTGACTCTGTGTTCAGACAGTACTCCTGGAGTGGCTCTGGTACTGTTCAATGCAAACCCAGGTACGTTAAGTGCAAGACAAGCACCCTGCTCTCTATACTATCTCTGGATTATTTTATTTATTAAACTATACCCAGCAGTGTTCAGAGCTTACTACTGTCTCTGTCCTCGAAATCACTCCTGGTTATACTTGAAATTTTGTACAGTATTGTTTTCAGTGATATTTAATGCCTGTATTACTCCTGTACAATATCCCCAGCCCTGGTTTGAAGTCTTCTATGAAAACACAATACTCATAATATAGAGCAAGTTACATACAAATACAGTGCTGATATTTTGTTAGTAATTTACAATAAAGAAAATACAAGCATTTCTACATGACGGCCAGTTAACTGTTTAAAGGAACATGCTCTAACATTGATATTTTTTTTGTTATATAGTATAACATACTTTTTATTCTATTCCCACACCACATGGCTGTCTCTTAAAACTATGGGATAAAATAATATCAAGCAGACAGCACTATTATTCTAGATAATTCCAGAAACTGCCGAATGGTAGAGCCATCTTGAGAAAACAATATTCTGAGCATTTTCAAATGGGCTTGATGAAAAGTGCTATCCATGGAAAATGACTTTAAATATGGTTAGTACAACTGCTGACAGGTTCCCAGAAAATTTTAGTTATAATGTGAAACTGTCTTTTACCCATATACTACACAAAATCTGGGAAATCATTAAGCATTTGAAATATTGGACAATTATAATCTCATGTGTGATTTTTAAATAACTGCTTTTGGAAATCTGAATCAATGTTTAGGTGAGCTAGAACTGGCTGACTAGATCAAGGTTAAAAGAAAAGAAGTAGTAAAAATACTTAATCAAAATGACACTACATTTCAAGAGGACTTATTGATAATTTAGATATTGAAAATTCCAGGGAAGAAATTACTCAGAATGAACCCAGGAGACATGTTTAAGCAATAGGCTTGTAACTTTTCAATTTCTTAAAATATTTCTAAACATTACTGAAGAGAAACTGATTTGTTCTTTGAGTTTTCGCCATTACTTCCCAGCCCCTGTAAAATCTCAGGAAAATGGTAATGAACACATGAAAAGTTGTTATTTTTATTCATCATTAGAGAAATGCAAGTCCTTATCACAGAGAGGTATCACTTTACACCTCTAGGATTATTTTTTAATTGGAAAATGCCAAGTGTTAAAAGGGTTATGGGGCAATTATAATTCTTGTACATTTCTGATATAAAAGTGGAATGATTTAGTCACTGCAAAAAAGAGTTTGGTAGTTTTTCTAAATGATTTTCACAAAATCTAATCATTCAATCTCTAGAATCTAGTGTAATAAAATTATCAACTAATAATTGTAATTATTTATATATTCAAAAAACAATTGGAAGTAAAATATAATAAAGTGAAAAATAAAAGTAACATAAATGTACATAAAAACGATGGAAAAAAAAACTGGGGCCGGAGCGGTGGCTCAAGCAGTAAGGCATCTGCCTTGTGCACACTAGCTTACTACTGACCACGATTCTATCCTCTGGAGTTACATATGGTCCCCCAAGCCAGGAGCGATACCAGAATTAACCCCTAAATGTCATCGGGTGTGGCCGCAAAACAAACAAACAACAATCAAACAAACAAACATACAAACTGAAAATAGTAAACTAAATAGCTCAGTAGTAGGGTGTTTTCCTTGCACATGGGCAACCAGGGAAAGACCCGGATTTAGTTCCTAGCATCTCATATTGTCCCCTGAGTTTGCCCAGGAGCGATTTCTGAGTGCAGATCCACAAGTAATCCCTAAGCACTGCCAGGAGAACAAGAAGAAGGAAGAAGATGGGCCCAGAGAGATAGCACAGTGGCGTTTGCCTTGCAAGCAGTCGATCCAGGACCAAAGATGGTTGGTTTGAATCCTGGTGTCCCATATTGCCCCCCATGCCTGCCAGGAGCTATTTCTGAGCAGACAGCCAGGAGTAACCCCTGAGCACCGCCTGGTGTGCCCCCCCCCAAAAAAAAGGAAGAAGTAGAAGAAGAAGTAGGAGGAGGAGGAGGAGGAGGAGGAGAAGAAGAAGAAGAAGAAGAAGAAGAAGAAGAAGAAGAAGAAGAAGAAGAAGAAGAAGAAGAAGAAGAAGAAGAAGAAGAAGAAGAAGAAGAAGGAGGAGGAGGAGGAGGAGGAGGAGGAGGAGGAGAGGAGGAATAGAGAGGAGGAGGAGAAGGAGGAGGAGAAGAAGAAGGAGGAGAAGAAGGATAAGAAGAGGAGGAGAGAAGGAGGAGAGAAGAAGGAAAAGAAGAAGAGGAGGGAGAAGAGAAGAAGAGGAAGAAGAGGAGGAAGAGATTTTTAGCCAAGCTTAGTGAAGATGCAGTCTCAGCTGCCCCCACAGCCTTCTCTCTCCTTCCTCCTGGTCCCCAGGTTACCCCTTGCGGCCTGCTCTGGGTCCCAGCAAGTGGGTTCAGGCGAGGAGCAGTTTAAAGATGACCCCAGGCTTCTGAGTTCCTGCAGGGGACAGGGAGGGGACTGGTGAACTTCTGACTTCCATCAATTAGGAAGCAAACACCTCTGGGGAGTCAAAAGTTTCAGCAGACAACACAGGGATGGCATGGCTCCATGCAGTAGGCTTTTTGGCCAAGCTTAGGGAAGATGCAGTCTCTGCTGCCCTCCACAGCCTTCTCTCTCTTTCCTTCCGGTCCCCAGGAGTGATTTTTGAGTGCAGAGCCAGAAGTAATCCCTGAGCATTGCTAGGTGTGGCCCCCAAACCAAAAATAAATAAATAAATAACTTATTTAGTAAGATGTGAGGGGATGAGTAAGAAGTAAATGTTTTAGAGAGAACACAGGCCTATGCAGAGTGGAGATAGGAAAAAAAGAAACACTGATGCAGCAAGTAAGATACAAGTTCAAGAAAGAATTGAGGCTTGAAGAGCCAGTGCAACATTTTTTTAAACCTGCATACTTCATTTTGGGGAATAAATGGAAGTAAAACAATTAGATTTAAAGCAAACGGTATTTAAAAGCAAAATTAAACATTATATAGCTATTCAATGGCTGTTTATGTCATTTGGGCATTGTCCCTTTGTGTTTTGTTTTGTTTTTACAAGGATGAAGTTCACCTTTAAGCACTGTGGCTCTAGGGAGAAATGAAAACAGTTTGATCCTGCTTTTTATGGATGTCTTATTTACAATATTGAGTAAAAACTAAGAGAGACTGTAAGTAATCTTTGTGCATCTGCCCTTTGGACACCTGGACTTTAATTCCATCTCTGCAATGGCAATTTTACTAAAAATAGTTGACTTGACCCTCCCTAACATCTCCCTTCCTCTCAGAGACAGCAGCACTCTTGTTTCTTTCCCAGGACTATTAATTAAAATGAACAAATAGAGTTGAATGCATGCACCTAATGATCTCTGTGGTCTTTGGCTCCAGGGAGGGCAGGTTCAGATATTGGAAGTACTATTATGAATTAAGATAGGACAGAATGAGTAATGCAGGAACAGGCCTGAATTTATCATTTATTGAGGTGCTCTAATACAAAACAAGGGAGTTGGTGAGTATGGAGCTATGGGAAGTTTGTCGCTATGGTGTGTTGTGAGACTAGGAATCATGAGATGTCTCAAGTAGAAGCTGTGTGAGGGGAATATTTATAATCAATGGTACAACAAAATTATCTTTGATGTGACATGATTGGTATTTCAGAAGAAAGTTTTGAAGACTTTGAAAAACAACAGAGTGTGAGAACAGGTATGCGACTCAGTGACAGAGCACTTGTCTTTCCAGAGGCTGAGTCAAGTTCCACCCCATAGGATCTTCTGAGCTCTGTCAGCAGTCCTTCAGAAAACTAGGAGTAAGTCCAGAATATCTAAGAATCAGCGAGTGTGGCTCAAAAACTAATACATAAATAAAAATAAAAATAAATAAAAATATATTTTTTGGTTTCAGCACCATTACTGCTCCTTAGGACCATACAGCCATGAAAATCAAAAAGTCACTATCATGAAAATTTAACAAATCTATAGATGAACAATTTAACCAACTCAAATAAGAACTCTTTCAGAAGATGAGAAAATTCATACAAAGGGAACTGAAGGAACTAAAATACTTGTTAGCAGCTGTAATAGTAGAATTACACACTTGGAAAATAGTATAGACGAACGTGAAGACAAATTTCAAGCCAACAGTGATAAAAAAGTCAAAAAGAAAGAAGAGACAAAATCCTGGAGAAAATGTAAGGTACTTAATAAACAAAGACAAGAGAAATTATCTCTGAATTATAGAAATTCCAGAGGGGAAGAAAATAAAAAAAAGGAAAGAACAAGTAGTGAAAAAGAAAATAGCAGAGAACTTTTACTTTCTCTGGAAAGAGGCTGCTCTAGAAATCCAGGAGGCAAAAAGAATGTCAAACAAAATAGACCTTAACAGAACAGCACAAAGACATTTAGAATCTAAATGGCAAATAAGAGAGAGAGAGAGACAGACAGAAAGAGAGAGATGAAATCTTTAAATCAATAAAGAATAAGAAAAACCTCAAGTATAAAGAAAAGAATATAAGAATCAAACATATTTTCCATTTCAAACAATCCAGGAAAGAAAAGAGTGGAATGACATAGTCAAACCACTGATGAAAGAAACTTTCAACCTAGAAGTCACTACCCAGCAATATTTTATCTACATGGGAGAGAGAATTAAAAAGATTATTAGACACAAAAAGAACTCGCAATATTTGCACTAACAAATCTGACCCTACATAAATCACTCAAAGAACAATTATTCAAACCAAATCTCCAATTTTAATACTAACAACCCTACACAGTATGATGGCACAACAGCTCATTTGGACAATTGTTTTCTTAAATGTCATGGTGTAAAGTCTCATAAAAAGGCACAAAGTTGGGGCCAGAGTGGTGGTGCTAGTGGTAAGGTGTCTTCCTTGTGCAAGCTAGCATAGGACGGACTGCAGTTCGATCCCTTGGCATCCCATGTAGTCTCCCAAGCCAGGAACGATTTCAAGCACATAGCCAGGAGTAACCCCTGAGCGTCACCGAATGTGATCAAAAAACCAAAAGGAAAAAAGGGGGTGCATAGGGTTGAGGGTTGGATCAGGAAACAAAATGCAGGTACCTGCTGCCCACATTAAACACACTTAAAAATTTAGGATAGACACAGTCTCAGAGTAAAATGATGGAAAATAATTATACAAGCCACTGGGAAAAAAAGCTGAACAGCCAAACTGCATTCAATCTCAAGAAAACACTAAGAGACAATGATGGTCACTACTTAATGATCAGGGGAACAATAGACCAAGAAATACTAATTCTGATCAACATCTATGCACCAAATATAGTCTCCGCAAAACATGTAAGGTTTTTGCTTACAACCTTAGAGAAACATATGGATGGAAACATGAAAGTCATGGAAGATTTCAACAGCCCATTATCTCCACAGACAGATCCACCACAGAACACTAGCAAAGACATAAAAGCTCTAAATGATAACCTAAAAAAATTAGGACTAATAGAGGTATACAAGGCCTTTAATCCTCAAAAATTAGAATACATATTATTCTCAAGTGTACATGAAACTTTCTGCATGATAGACCACATTTTAGGGCACTAGTCTAACCTACATAAAGTCATTATATCAACCACCCTATTAAACCACAATGCAACAAAGAACAAGATTGATTGTAAAAACAAGATGTGAAGAAATTCTAATACCTGGATACTAAACAACATACTGTCAACAACAGCTGTTTCACAGAGGAAATAAAAGAAGTAAAGAGATTCTCTGAAACCGATAATAAAGAAACAAATTGCCAAAATTTATCATACTCAGAAAAACAGTAATTAGGGGGAAACTAATAGTAATGCAGGCCTCCATTAGAAAAAGACAAAATTAACAACCTAATGGGACACCTTAAATGTCTGGAAATCAAAAAAATGGAAAACAACCACAAGCAAAAAATAAAAATAAAAAAAAATAATAATAATATTATAATCAGAACATAAATAAACAGTATAGAATTAAAGCAAATAATACAAAGGATAAGTGTGAGCAGGACAAGTTTTTTGTTTGTTTGTTTGTTTATTTTTGTTTGTTTGCCTTTGGCCCACCCCGGCTGTGCTCAGGGGTTACACCTGGCTCTACACTCAGAAATTACAACTTCCAGTCTCAGTGAACCATATGGGATGCCAAGGATCTATTCTAGGTTTGTCCCTGGTTGACTACAAGCAAGACAACACTCTACCAGTGTGCAATCACTGGAGTCTCAAAACTTGTTATTTTTTAATTTTATTTAAACACCTTGATTACATACATGATTGTGTTTGGGTTTCAGTCATGTAAAGAACACCACCCATCACCAGTGCAACATTCCCATCACCAATGTCCCAAATCTCCCTCCTCCCCACCCAAACCCCACCTGTACTCTAGACAGGCTTTCCATTTACCTCATACATTCTCATTATTAGGACAGTTCAAAATGTAGTTATTTCTCTAACTAAACTCATCCCTGTTTGTGGTGAACTTCCTGAGGTGAGCTGTAACTTCTAGCTCTTTTCTCTTTTGTGTCTGAAAATTATTATTGCAAGAATGTCTTTCATTGTTCTTAAAACCCATAAATGAGTGAGACCATTTTGCGTTTTTCTCTCTCTCTCTCTGACTTATTTCACTCAGCATAATAGATTCCGTGTACATCCATGTATAGGAAAATTTCATGACTTCATCTCTCCTGAAAGCTGCATAATAGGGGCTGGAGAGATAGCATGGAGGTAAGGCATTTGCCTTTCATGCAAGAGGTCATCGGTTCGAATCTCAGCGTCCCATATGGTCCCCCGTGCCTGCCAGGAGCAATTTCTGAGCATAGAGCTAGGAGTAACCCCTGAGCACTGCCGGGTGTGACCCAAAAACCACAAGAAAAAAAAAAGCTGCATAATATTCCATTGTGTATATGTACCACTGTTTCTTTAGCCATTCGTCTGTTGAAGTGTATCTTGGCTGTTTCCAGAGTCTTACTATGGTAAACAGTGCTGCAATGAAGGGATATTTGTATGGTCCTTCACATTTTTAGTCAAGTTGATTCCAAGATATTTGAGTTTGTGTGGCACTACTGTGAATGGAGTTGTTTCTTAATGTCCATTTCTTCCTTATTACTATTGGTGTACAGAAAGGCCATTGATTTTGTGTGTTAATTTTGTAGCCTGCAACCTTGATATATGAGTCTATTATTTCCAGAAGCTTTTTGGTAGAGTCCTTAGGGTTTTCTAAGTAGAGTATCATATCATCTGCAAACAATGAGATCTTGACTTCCTCCTTTCCTATCTGGATTCCCTTGATATATTTTTCTTTCCTAATCGCTATAGTGAGTACTTCCAGTGCTATGTTGAATAGGAGTGGTGAGAGAGGACAGCCTTGTCTTGTGCCAGAATTTAGAGGGAAGGCTTTTAGTTTTTCTGCATTGAGGATAATATTTGCCACTGGCTTATGGTAGATGGCCTTAACTATATTGAGAAAGGTTCCGTCCATTTCCATCTTGCTGAGAGTTTTGATCAAGAATGGGTGTTGGACCTTATCAAATGCTTTCTCTGCATCTATTGATATGATCATGTAGTTTTTATTTTTCTTGTTGTTGATATTGTGTATTATGTTGATAGATTTATGGATCTTAAACCATCCTTGCATTCCTGGAATGAAAACTACTTGATCGTTGTGGATAATCTTCTTAATGAGGCATTGAATCCTATTTGCCAGGATTTTGTGGAGGATATTTGCATTTGCATTCATCAGCGATATTGGTCTGTAATTTTCTTTTTTCATAACATTTTTGTCTGGTTTAGGTATCAAGGTAATGTTGGATTCATAAAAGCTATTTGGAAGTGTTTCTGTTTGTTCTATTTCATGAAAGATTCTTGCCAGGATTGGTAGTATTTTCTCTTGGAAAATTTGAAAGAACTCATTAGTGAATCCATCTGGGCCTGGGCTTTTGTTTGTGGGCAGACATTTGATTACCATTTTAATTTCATCAATAGTGATGGGGGTGTTTACATATGCTACATCCTCTTTCTTCAACCGTGGAAGAATATAAGAGTCCAAGAATTTGTCCATTTCTTTCAGGTTCTCATTTTTAGTGGCATAAAGTTTCTCAAAGTAGTTTCTGATTACCATTGAATCTCTGCCATATCAGTAATGATCTCTCCTTTTTTCCTTCCTAATATGAGTTATCAAGTTTCTTTCTCTCTTTCTTTGTTAGTTTTGCGAGTGGTCTATCAATCTTGTTTATTTTTTCAAAGAACCAACTTCTGCTTTCTTTGATCTTTCAGATTGTTTTTTGGGTTTACACTTCGTTGATTTCTGCTCTCAGCTTTGTTATTTTCTTCTGCTCCCTATTTTTGGTTCCTTTTGTTGAGCACTTTCTAGTTCTATGAGCTGCGTATTTAGCTACTCAGCTTAGCTTTTCTTCCTTCCTGATGTGTGCTTGCAAAGCTATAAATTTTCGTCTCAGTACTGCTTTTGCTGTGTCCCGTAAGTTCTGATAGTTTGTGCCCTTATTGTCATTTGTTTTCAGGAACCTTTTGATTTCCTCCTTGATTGCATCTCGGACCCACTGGTTATTCAGTATGAGGCTGTTTAACTTCCAGGTGTTAAAGTTTTCTTCTGTGTCCCTTTGAAATTCACAAATAGTTTCAGACACTTGTGGTCAGTGAAGGTAGCCTGCAAAATTTCTATCCTCTTGATATTATGGAGGTATGTTTTATGTGCCAGCATGTAGCCTATCCTGGTGATTGTCCCATGTACATTGGAGAAGAATGTGTATCCAGGTTTCTGGGGATGGTGTGTCCTATATATATCCACTAGGCCTCTTCCATTTCTCTCCTCAGGTCTAGTATATTCTTGTTGGTTTTCAGTCTGGTTGTCCTATCCAGAGTTGACAAAGCCATGTTGAGATCCCCCACAATTATTGTGTTGTTGATATTCTTTTTCAGATTTGTCAACAATTGTATTAAATATTTTGCCGGCCCCTCATTCGGTGCATATATCTTTAGGAGAGTGATTTCTTCCTATTCTACATACCTCTTGATTAATATAAAATATCCATTATTGTCCCTTACAACCTTCCTGTGTATAAAGTTTTCATCATCTGATATTAGTATGGCCACTCCAGCTCTTTTATGGGTGTTGTTGCTTGGATAATTTTTCTCCAGCCTTTTATTTTGAGTCTATGTTTGTTCTGACTGTTCAGGTGTGTTTCTTGTAGGCAGCAGAAGGTTGGATTGAGTTTTTTTTAACCATTTAACCACTCTGTCTCTTAATCGGTGCATTTAGTCCATTGACATTGAGAGAAAAATTGTCCTGGGATTTAATGCCATCTTTATATCAAAATTTGGGTGTCTTTTGGTTAGTCTTGTCTTAAATTAGGTCTTTCTGGTTTTCTCTTAAGACTGGTTTTGAGTATGTAAAGTTTCTGTGCTGTTTTATCATCTGTGAAACCATGTATTCTTCCTTCAAACTGGAAAGTGAGTTTTGCTGGGTACAGTATTTTAGGTGAAGCATTCATTTCATTCAGTCTTGTCACAATATCCCACCACTGCTTTCTGGCATTGAGTGTTTCTGGTGACAGGTCTGCTGTAAATCTCAAGGATGCTCCCTTGAATATTTTCCCTTTTTGGTCTTGCTGTTTTCAGAATTCTGTTTATATCTGTGGGATTTGTCATTGTGACTAGGATGTGTCTTGCGGTAGTTTTTCTGGGGTCTCTTTTGGTTGGTACTCTTCAGGCATGCAGGATTTGATCACATATATTCTTTAGCTCTGGAAGTTTCTCTTTATTGATGTTCTTGACTATTGATTCTTCCTGGAAATTTTCTTCCTGGGTCTCTGGGACTCCAATGATTCTTAATTTGTTTCTGTTGAGGTTATCATAGACTTCTATTTTCATCTGTTCCCATTCTTTGACTAATTTTTCCATTGTCTGCTCATTTGCTTTAAGTTTTTTTTCCAATCTCTCCCGCTGTATGGATGTGTTATTTATCTCATCTTCCACAGCACCAAGTCTATTCTCAGCTTCTGATACCCTGTCCCAGAGCTTATCCATTTTGTCATTCACTTTGTTTTCTGACTTTTTCAGGCCGCCTGTTAATTGACATGTTATTTCAGTTTGGATTTTTGTGATTTCTGTCTTCATATTTTTTTAGTTCTTATTAGTGTTTTGTTCAACTCGATCTATGGTTTCTTTGAGTTATTTGAGCATCTTCCATATTGCTTGTCTAAAGTCCTTATCTGAGAGGTTGATTAGTTGGTTGGTCTTTATCTGGTCATCAGAATTGTCATCTTCATTCTCTATGTCTGATGCTGGCCCGCGTTGTTTCCTCATTTTCACACTTGCATTTAGGGTTTTTCTACGTGTTGTGGTTGTATTCATTGGATAAATGATGTAGGCAGCCACACTTCTCTGGATCTGCCCTTTCTGGATGGGTAGACTTGTCTCCAAAGGAGGGATTCCTCCATGGATGAAGCCTCACACAGGATCAAATCTTAGGCCCAAGCACGCAGCAGAAAAGACAGTCCAGAGAGAAATGTTAGGCTTCAGTGATCCAGCACAGTTCTTAGTGTGCTTATTTTCTTCTTGTTGCGATGGTGTTCTTTCCTTAGAAAGAGCGCATGGCCGTGTAGCGAAGCAGAACCATGCTCTGCTGGAGCCTCTTTTCGGCCCACTCCCAAGATGTTCATGCAACAGGACAGTAGACAGACACACACAGGCAGCACTCACAATTTTTCATAGTCGGTCTACAGGCGTAGTTTCATAGATTTTCCCAGCCTGACGTCACCAACAGGGACCTGGCTTCTGCATAGTACTGCTTATAGCCGGTTTTCATGTTATGTAGCAGTTCCTTGGCATTCCTGCCCTAGAATGTGCATCTGGGAGAGAGTTTTCTGGAGCCCCTTTTCAGCCCACTCCCAAGAGGTTCACACGACAGAATAGTAGACAGACACACACAGGCAGCACTCACAATTTTTCTGTCGGGCCCCATGCACAGGTGTAGTTTCAAAACTTGTTATTTTTCTAAGAATAAATAAGATAGGGGCCAGAGCGTTGGCACATGCAGTAGGACCTTGCATGTGGCTGACCTAGAACGGACCTCCTAAATGGTCCCCTAAACTTGGAGCAGTTTCTGAGCATATAGCCAGGAGTAACCCCTGAGCATCAGAGGGTGTGTCCCAAAACAAACAAACAAAAAACAAACAAGATATACAAACCACTAGTAAGATTCATAAGTAAAAAAAGGGAAAATATGCAACTAAATTGAATGAGAAATGAAAATGGAGAGATTTTAACAGAACCTCAAGAAATTCAAGACATCATGAGAACTTATTATGAACAACTGTATTCAGTTAAGCTAGAGAACTGAAAAGTAATAGACAAAGTTTTTTGAAAGATATCATCTTCTAATATTTAATTAGAAGAAAGTAAAAAAACTTAAGTAGGCCAATTACAAGTAAGAAAATTAAAACATTAATTAATAAATTCCCCAATAATAAAAGTTGAAGACTATATGAATTTACAGGTGAATATTATCAAACTTTAAGAAAAGAATTGCTACCATTGATCATTACACTTTTCCAAAATATAGAAAAGATGGGAACCCTTGCTAATACCTTCTAGGAAACTAATAACATTCTCATTCCCAAAGTTTAAAATGATACCACCAAAAAAGTAAGTTACAGAACAATAGCACTACTAATATGAATGAAAAATTCCTTAACAGAATTTTAGCTAACTGAATCAAACAACACATCAAAATATTATACATCATGACCAAATTGGGTTTCATCCCATGGATTCAAGGATGGTTCAATATATGCAAATCAATCAACATCATACACAACATAAGTAAAAGGAAGGATCAAAACACATGATCATATCAACTGATGCAGAAAAGGCATTTGACAAAATCCAGCACCCATTTATTATGAAAACACTCAGGAATGATTGGAACTTTCCTCAAGAGTCATAGATACCATTAAAAATCTCTTAGCTAATATTATTTTATTTATTATTATAATTATTATTATTATCATTATTTTGGTTTTTGGATCACACCCGGCAGTGCCCAGGGGTTACTCCTTGCTCCAAGCTCAGAAATCACTCCTGGCAGGCTCGGGGGACCATATAAGATGCCGGGATTTGAACCACCAACCTTCTGCATACAAGACATATGCCTTACCTCCATGCTATCTCTCCAGCCCCTGGTCTTTTTTATTTAATATTGTTCTTAATGGCAAAAATCTGAAAGCATGTCCACTAAGGTCTGGCATGAGACAAGGGTGTCCACTATCTCAAATCCTATTCAACATATTATTAGAAGTCCTAGCAAAAGCAATCAAACTAGAAAAAGGTATCAAAAGAGTCAAAATCAAAAAGAGGAGTCAAACTATCTCAATATGTAGATAACATTATATACATTGAAGATCCTAAAGAGTCTATAGAAAAGTTCATAGAAACAAAAAATCCAATGCAGTAAAGTGGCCAGGTACAAAGTCAAAACAGAAAAGAGAGTTGCATTCCTTTATACAAATAATGACTCAGGGTAGAAAGAGATCAGAGGCTCTATCTCACTTAAAATCAGATCCCAAACTACCTAATACCTGAGAATCAACCTACCAAGAAAGATGAGAGACCTTTATCAAGAAAACTTAAAAACATTTCAGAAAAAATTGAAGAAGATCTAAGTAAATGGAAGAACATTCCATGGTCATGGATTGGAACAATCAAAATGATCTTCTTGCCTAAACTATTATATAAATTCAATGTAGTGCAGTCCCTATTCAAATTCAGACAAAATTATTCAATGACTTAAAGAAATAATTTATAAAGTTTGTATAGAACCATAAAAGACCTAGGATAGCCAAATATACATGTCTATAATAATGTTGTAATGATTTTTATCCACATAAACAGGTGCAGAATGCTTTTGGAAGCCATGGAATCTCAATACAATGCTCGCTATAAGAAGCTTTAATATCTTAATTTTAATATGTCTCTAATAACTATTTGATCTTTTGTCCACAGTGGTATTTTCTGATATAGATTGGTTGCCCTAGTTTTACTTTGCGGTGCTTTATTATATTAAACTCAGAAGACAGTGCTCATTAATATAATGTCTTGACAGATATTCTAATCTATTCATTTTCCATTTGATTATGCCTGGTAATATGATTCAATGTTTATGTTGACAGATAATAATGGAATATACAACTGAGTGCCATAAACTTCTGCTACAGTGCTCACACAGTGAGTATGTTATTGCAATATATTTTCAATTTTAGGTAGTTGCCATTATACCATAATGTTCATGATTTCAGTTTGCTTTCAGGAAAGGAACCAGGATGCTCAAGACCATCTATCAAGGGTCTGAAACTCGCGGCCCACAGGCCGTAAATGGCCCTCCATACAACATTTTGTGGCCCTTCACTAGAGGAATCTTTTTTGTTTTGTTTTAGTTGTTTGGGTCACAGCCCCCAATGTTCAAGGCTTACTACTGACTTTGCACTCAAGGATCACCCCGACCTTGCCTCCTGAGGCCCGCAGGTAAATTGAGTTTGAGATTCTAGATGATACTTCATGGTATAGACTCCCTTTACAGTACTCATTACCATATTGCTCAATTTTCTAGACTTGAAAATTATGATTGTTTTTAAAAAAGATTTATATACAATCTAAATAGAAAGCCCTATTTCAGTAAAGTTTACTCTAATCAATGATGATTTTCCTAGAAAATAGAAAACCTCTACATTTGGCTTACCAGCTTTATATGTTTTAAGCACTCTGTCCCATTCTACCTGGGTCAGCTTTTCAACTGTAACCCATTGATTGATCCTGTCTATGAGTGTGAGTGTATGAGTTGGCTATCTCAATGTCTGTCTAACATCCATCTGTATTATACATAATGTCTATGTTGTGTATTGTCCTTTCCCTGTTATATATAACCCTTCCTCCCCCACTCTCCCTTGCCACTTTGAAAATCCTTTATTAGCCCTTCATTCTTTCACCCCCAAGAAGTCATTTCTCCCTATTTAATCCTTTTACACTCAGATCTTAACTCAAAAACTGGACCGTTTCCTCCACCCCAACCAGCTCCCAAAGCAAAAAGAAATTATGAGTCTACCTTGCCTCAGCCTGAGGAGAAGCTGCCACCACAGCTTCTGCTGATTTGCTCTTGGTGGCTCCTTTACTCCAAAATCCTTTTCCTGTGGACTATTGTTCTCTACCAGATTCAGTTTTTGAGAAAGCCCCAGCTCTTGGACAATTCCTGATATGTGATTTTTGGGAGCCATTTTTCAAACTCTACGAGACCATGTCGAAGGCTAAACTGTACTTTAGATTTTATCCCCCCACACCCAACTATTTCAAACAACTTAAATGGGATATACATATATCCTTTGTCTATTTTTAGATGTATTTATTATAGGTATAATTATTATTATTATTAATTTTTGGATGTGTTTAGTAAGACATTTAGTAGGCAAGTTTCTCTAGTGTTCTGAGTTCATGTTAGAACCAGTATATTAGGATTGTTTTGCATGTTATTTTTACACTCATATGCACCAGTAGTATCATGTGGCACTTTTCTTTTTTACATAGGCACTTTAAAAAGGAAAAAATCTTACTTGTGCAAACAAGTTCTTAGCAAATAGGGATAGGCACACAAAATTTTATACTGCAGTGAGGCCTTATACCCTGAACATTTGTCATAGTGAACATTTGTCATAAACTTAAGCTTCAGAAGATCGGAGATTGACCATTCACCCCTGAACCTTGGGTCTCATCTATCGAACAAGCATGACTTTCTGCACCAGTATCAGGAATCACACTTCTACCAGGGAAGGCCCTACTGCTTCCCAGGCACTGACCTCCTCCATGTGGGTTCATATGACATCCTGATGACTTGTTAATAACAACAACTTGTTTTCATAGGAAGGTTCTCACATAACAGTGAGATAAAATCAGAAGATTTTAGGTCACCCTTCCTTTGACATAGGATCTGTGCAAAAGTAGGATATCTAACTACAGAACCCTGACTGCAACGACAACCATGATTGAAAACTTTTATATCGGTTCCAAAAAAAGAATTTGGGGTTAGACAACTTAGTATATTTGAAGCATCTGTAGTATGTCTTATGTTAGGATCCTTCATTGGTAGAGTCTCTATGTTTTTAGACCAAAATTTTTTCCTTTTTATTTTCTCCATCTTTTGCTGTGTCTATTCAATAAAATAAATAAATAAACAAATAAACAAACAAACAAATAAATTGCCATGCACACTTTTTTTCCTTTCCTTTTTTTTTATAGCTTCAATAGGGCTCTTGCCTTTTTCACAGAACCCTGGGACACAGATTACTTTCTTTTACCACACATTTCTGCACTTTTTTTTAAATAAAACTAAGAAGAAAGAAAAAGAGAAAGTCTGGAGGCCAGAGTCCAATTGGTCTCAGATGAATTGGTGGGGAAAATAAGGACAGAACTAAATATTCAAGCCAAAGTCAATGACAATAGAATCAAGAGACCTAAACTTCAACAATATAAACTTAAATGGGCCTGTTATATTGGCAGGCTAGGGGGCAAAGGGTTATGGTATAGTATGCACTCTGGGTTCATTGGTGGAGGGAGCTTGACACTGGTGTTGAGAATGGTACTGATTCACAGTATATTGGAAGTTCAATTATTAAGGACTCTGTAGATCACAATGGTTTTAATAAAATAAAATTGAATACATGAATATAAAAGAAATAAAATATATAGGTATATTAGCAAAAGCTATCTCAAGTTTCATTGCAATCACCTCTTAAATTCCAAATTATAATGCAAAATGATTTTTCAATAAAAACAATAAATCCCAATGATATTTTACATGCACACAAACACATAGGGTTCAGCTATATATTTTTTTCCATTCCAAAATCCACTACACAAATGCAACCCAACTCAAAAACAGAGAGCATCAATTTTCTATATGTGGCTCTGCACTGAATCTGTGATTTTTGCTTGTTGCCACCAGGGCTGGGCTTCAAACACCCAGTCAGGATACTTGAAGAACTTAATACTTTAGCTAAAATGTTTGCACATACTTGGTAGTAGTGCATCAGAAAGCACACTCTCTGTCTTGGAGCTGGGGATCATGTTCTATATAGGCTGTTTCAGGGGATCAAGTTTCAAATCGTTAATGTCCTTCAACCAAATGCATTTTCCCCAGACCATGAGATTGTGGGAAACCAAAAAAAAGAAAACAAGTTTCTTACCCTCAGATGGTCATGCTTTGATTTGTTTCCTCACCATCTTCACCAGCAACTGATGGGGAAATCAAGTAAAACAATTTTTTTCAATTCATATTTTCTCTTTTGGGTTCTGTTTCTTTCCATATATTTTATAAACCCCATGTTATTTGAAATAGAAATCTAAAACATATAAGTTTTCATATAAAGTGCAATATGTTTTTAAAAATAAACTTCACAGTTGAAGTCTATTTGAAAACTATTTTCTAAGGATGTGCTGAAATATACATAAGGTGGGAATGATACAACTGGCAAAACAAGCAAATAATTAATTTCCATACAGATTTGCAGGTAAATTTCATCTCCACCACTAATTAGCTTTACTGTCTTGTGAAGGTTGTTTGAAATCTACAAAATTCTTTCTAAATTGTGAAATTAAGATACTTCCTATTTTAGGGTTTCTTGAGACCCCAATCAGAATCACTCTTTCTGTGTTGGGTTCTGCTTTGGTGCTTCATAGAAATTATGTTTGCTATGTAATTATCTATTTATCCCCAATGACATAAGATATTTAACATATGGAGTGTTAATAAAATATAAATATCTAGAGGCCAGAGCAATAGCACAGTGTTATGGCATTTGCTTTGCACGTGCCTGATTCAAGATGGTCCTTGGCTTGATACTCGACATCCCATATGGTCCCCCGAGCCAGGAGCAATTTTTGAGTGTATCGTCGGGAGTAACCCCTGATCATCACAGGGTGTGACCCAAAATCAAAAACAAAAAAATCTAAATGAGATAGTTTGGTGACAGGCCTGGCAACTGGTGTCTCTTTAGGCATCTAGTAAAATTTGGTTCTTTTATGTTTAGTGTCCATGTCATTTTCAACTAATTTTCCAACAACTTTTATATAGTTTCTGGAAATTGTGCAGTGTTCACTTGATGTGGTATATAGATCCCATGTAAACTTAAAATTCCTTCCACATATTGATAATTAACTATAAGCTATAAAAGGATGTTGACAAGCTAGCTCCTTTCACCTGTATAAAGTGCCATTTTAACATTTTAAGAAATCAATTCTTGGTTGATTTCTAAACAAAGAAGCAAATAAAATCCTTGTGAAACTACAGAAAGGTGGAGCTGATAAATTTTTAAATCATTGCTTTTGAATGTAACAGTTCACTCTTTAAAATTTTAATGTGTACTGTAAAGACAATATAAAAATGGCATACATCAGCCTTAAATGATAAAAATGTCATTATGACCTTCATGGATTTTTACCTAGCCTAAGTAATCCCCGTCAGTAAGCTCTAGATTGAAGAATGCATCTTCAATCATTTCACTGCTTTTGACCTTGATTGTGATTTTTACTTTTATTCTTTTTGCATTCCTCACCTAAACATTCTTTTTCATTCTTTCTTAAAAGAATGACATTCGGGGCCGGGAAGGTGGCGCTAGAGGTAAGGTGTCTGCCTTGCAAGCGCTAGCATAAGACGGACAGTGGTTCTATTCCCCGGCGTCCCATATGGTCCCCCCAAGCCAGGGGCGATTTCTGAGCGCATAGCCAGGAGTAACCCCTGAGCATCAAATGAGTGTGGCCCAAAAACCAAAAAATAAATAAATAAATAAAAGAATGACATTCAAATAAGTAGGTTTTAAATGAAAGTTAGCGACTAGTAGAGAGAACTAGCTTAGATCCTGATTCCATAAATTTTATTAGCTTTAATTATATTGAATATGTATCGTGTATTCTTTGCTGTTTTAAAGGACTCAGCTATTTAGTTTTGAAAGATTTATAATTCTGTTTTAAGAAACCCCTCATGGTCATTTTTGCCATGAAAATTTTATTTTCAAAGATCAGATACAATATTATAAAATTAAAGCACCCCTATTCTGGACAATATGCCCGAGATCAATGCAGAAGAACTGAGGAAGAGAAAAGAGAGAAAGTCTTTTGATTTTATGTAATTTTACCTGTATGCCTAGAATAAGCTTGATAACTAGTCCTTTTTAAAGGATCACTATCTCTAGTGTCACAATAATGAAAAGTTTATGTTTCATTTGAGTAAAAAGCCAGAACTTGAAAATGCAATTTAGACGCTGTTACTAATGATTGTGAGAGCATAAACATGAGACTTCATGTACTTTGTAAAAGTCCTCTAGTAAGGATATTGGAAATTAGGATATTAATAAGATGCACAGTCAGATAAGCAGAATGAGAAAGGAGAGTTGCAGAATGGGAGAGGCTGATATCAAAAATTGAATATTGGTGAGATGTGGAGAAAGGCACCCACAGATTCAGTCTTGCCTAGTTCACATTTGGTCAGAGATGATTTATCTAGCATAAGAATGTAAAGAAATTTCTCTCCTTTCTTCATTGACTCCCAAGGCATACTTTTCTTTAACCAAGCAACCCAAATGATCTAACTTTTCAAGCTGGCAAGTGAAAAGTAAATGCTGAGGAAGAAAACCTGATTATTTTTCTCTTTTGCTCAGTTATAATGACATATTTTCAGTTATAATGACATATTATCAAAGTTATCTCCTCTAAAATAGAAATCAAGTTAGTAAAAAACACACACAGTAAATAAAAAAAAATAGAGAGATCTAGGCTGCCGTGGTGAAATTAGATCTAATTTTGAATAGGGTACTATACCATGGTGCATTTTGGGCACGCCTCTATTGCTGGAAGGCCACCTTCTGCTTTTTCTGAAATATGTACAGCTAATTTTCAAGTGTTTTTCCAAACTGACATTTGTTCTCCCAGATTGCAAAAGCAATTTGCTTGGATTTGGAGTTGGTGGTGCTAGGAAATAAATCCAATAACTTTCAGAACCTCCAGGACAAAAACTACCTAAAACTGAGACCGTGGCAAGATACTTTGTTTTAAGACATTTTGTACATAGTTACTCATTCACAAATTTTATATAATAAAAAGTCAAAAAAATTAAAAAGCCTTTCTTTTTTCTTAATAAATCTTTAAGCACCATTATTACAAGAATGTTTGTAGTTGTGTTTCAGTCATACCCCTTTACCCCCTTCACCAGTGCAACATTCCACCACCAATGCTTTTTACTATTTTCCTAATTTTATGTGAGTGTGTACTAAATGAAGTAGAGAGAATAGCAGCATTTCAATTCAGAATATACAAGTGAAAATATTGAAAACCATTGATAAATTCTAATCGCTGATTGGTATTAGTTTCATGGCATATTTCATGTGTTTTCAAATTAACACTTGCATGGTTAGTTTCTTACCCTTCAAAATCATGAGAGCAGGAAATAGAGATAAATTTTTGTAAATTACCTATAAAATGTATTTGCTAATTTAAGTTTTAATATATCATAAATCATGTTTTAATTGAGATAGAAGTCCAAATTAATATTTATTTGACTATTATTATTTTGTGTTTTATTACTACTCTGTGATATTCTTGTAGCTAAAAATCCAAAGTTGTCAACTTGGATTTTGGTTAAAGATCTCTGCAGATAGTATTTCCTTCAGGAAGGAAAAGAGACTTGGATGGAGAAGGAACAAGGAAAAGAAGCTTTTCATTTGATGATGACTAATAGCTCTAATTGAGGATGAAAAGTGACAGGAGTGTCCCCTATCATGCCAGCTATAATATACATTTGTCTGATCCAGAGCACCAGGATCTTAAATAAAGCTATCTAATTCCTATTGAAAATTTGCCTTTCCATGTTTTTCTTTTCCTGTTCATCACCTCTTGATAAAATTGTTACTATATAAAATTAGGGTCAATGTCATCTTAACAAGATTCAGTGGATGAAGATGAGCTATCGAAACATTTAAGGGTCAAGTGAAATAGAGAGAGATGGAGAAGGTAAAGTTGATTAAACTGTTTCTAGAAATGGTCCAAATCACAGATGGTTCCATAACTGGACTTTCTGAGAAATTTTTCAATCATGAGTTATGATGATTCATAGGATGCTACAGTGACTCCTAGCTACAGAGCCCAGAGTAAGCCCTAGGACAGACAGCCATGGTACCACACTAATAGGCAAGCTGATAACCACATTTATTAAAAAAAATAGTCTTAAGTCTCAAAATAATGTAATGAAAATTGCTGAAATGATCATAATCCTGTTAAGGGTGAGGAAATACTATTTTAAGTTTTCAATATTTTGCAAAAGGCCTGTCAGCAATTAAGAAGTAAATTGAATTTATAGCCGGACAGGTTTAGAATCCCATGAATCATCATGACTCAGGACAGAAAACTCTGAAGTCAATCACAAAATGATATGAACTGTAGTAATATAAATACATAAAACCTTGCAGTTTTATTATGAGAAAAATAAGCATCTACCTTCTTAAGACCGTCACTAAATTTGACCATGAGCAGATTGACTCTAAGTGTCTTTAGCTTGGAACTTTTGTTCATTTTCAATTAATAGAATATGCTCCAAAGGTGAAGATCTGTTCAAAGAGGGCATTGAACAGATTCAGCTATACAATCTGATTATCTCATTTCTGTCTTGGTAGTCTTTAAGATCCATCTTGTCATGCTCTTGGATAAAAGGCCAGTGATGGTGTTGGTGGCATAAAGGTTATTAATCAGCAGCAAATGCTAATTGAACCATTATCATACCAAAAGAAACAATGAATATGTTTATACAACTATGGTTAATACTTTTGTTCAATTATCTTGAATTGTTTCAAATAGTGAATCTTCACTACACATAATTTGAACAACATGTGTTTAAAGCAAATGTTTTTGTAATAAGTCAGCTTTTTGTCTATTCTCCCTATTATTAAATTTTATGACACAGAATTATTCTATCTTAACTCACATTATAGTAAATATACAGCTATATATTTAGTGAAGAAAAATAGCACTAGAGTATATTATAAATAAATAGCTGTTGGTGGTAATGAAAGTGAATATGTTAAAGGAAAGAGGCAAGTGGTGAAGGAAAGGAAGATGTGAAAGATGCTATTTAAGTCTAAAATACTGTTTTATGCTTTTTACTGCAATGACCTTAACACAAGTGAATTTATAATAGTTGCTTTTCTAGTTTTGAATATGACATTGTAATTTTTAAAGACCTTTTAAAATAGATTTTGCTTTTTTCACACTTAACCAGTTTTAAAATTTAAAATATTGCTTTGATTTTCATTCTGCTCTACCCAGAGTAGCTACATGGGTTGTAAAAATACTATTTATTGGAGAACAAAACTAATTTAAAAAGTCAATGATAAGAATTATAATTACTTTTCACTAAAGATATAATTACACACAGATAACTTCCAATTAAAGAAATAGTGGAGAGATGGGGAAATAAAACACACATACACAATTGAATGCACCCAACAATTATTTTCTCAATTACTGTAGATTTTCAGGTCCTTTGAGACTGTGAATCAGAGCTTCCTTGGATTCACAGATAATACAGAAATGTTTTTATATGCATCATCTAGACTAAAAATTGTAATAGTCACAATAACCCTGAATGGTGAGCTCAAAATCCCTGCCACTTCTTTTCTTTTGGATATAAATGAGTTGTCCCTTTTCTGGTCACAAAAATAGTTTTTTCTTTGATCAGCACCACAAATTGCAAAGGCACATATGTATTAAACTTCAATGAGTAGCTATTAGACAGCTGAAGGATTACTATAATGACATTCACAAAAGGCACTAATGTTCTAATCATATATTGGTATAGAATGCAGGTACAGCTTATTCTACAAGTTCATTAAATGCAACTCAATGTGGACCATGTTCTCATCTTTAAATTTTTTTTACAGAATAAAAATGTGTGTAAAGCCCTCTCTGTCTATGTGTGGATCTATGTAGATTTCTACCAAGGACTATTGGGGTATTTATATCTTATTTTTCAGGTGCTCTAAGACAGGATCTGGGAGCCAATAAAATTTCTCTTGTCTGGCGGACATCATGATTTCTTGGGAAAAACTGTTTCTTCTCTACTTTGGAGGATGAATTATTATATATAATGTATTTAAACCACACAAATTTGTTTTTTGGTCTGGGCCATGCCAGCAGTGCTCAGAAGCCATACCTAGCTCTTGTTCTCGGGACCTTAAGCAATTCTGGGTAAAGGATCAGGGTTCGCCACATGCATGGAAAGTGCCTTAACTCCTGCACTACATCGCTGATCCCAATAATTAGATTGTAAGCTGTGATTTTTATGAGCTTCTCAGAAAGAAACTTCAATCATCAACCATAGTCACTTTTAAGACAATTTATAATTAAATGAACAAAATATATCTCCATCACTTTGTGACAGAAAATACATATTAATTGTTGACATGTGCTTAATTTCTAGAGTAATAAACTACTTTTAGTCTTTTTAATTCAATACTATTAGAAAGTTGTTGAACACATACTTTGAATAGTGCAAAGAACAAAAGTCCATTAATTTTAGAGGGTAGAAAGTTTATTGGAAAGTAGAGTAAAAAGGAGAGGGAACTTTCCCCTTCCTCGCTCCTCTATCTTCCTCCCACATGGGGAGGAACTTAGCATAGGACTAAATTTAAGACTTAGCTTTTACTCTGATTTGCCATCTTATTTTCCTTCTCAGTCAAATGATGTATTTTACTTTAAAATAGTTTAAATTAATAAGCTAGATCTTAATAACATACAGTTCAAGTAATAAGTGTAGCCTCCTGTTGGTAGAAGAAACCATTTGAGGGATCAGGTAAATTGATGACTACTATCATTGGGTCAATCAATATAAATCAGCCATCAAATGAAAAGGAGCACCCCAGACATCGGCAGTTATTTTTAAAAATCAGTCACAATCCAAATGATGGCATCCATCTCAAAATACAATTTCCCACTTCTCCAAAGTGTATATATTTCAGCCTGAGCACTAAAGTTGACAGAGACCACAGTGAAATGAAGGGTCTTTAAAGATGGTTTTAAATATTTCCAAAGGCAAGTCTTAAAATGCATTTTAGTGGTGGGATTTCAAGTACATATATTCTAGGCAAATGATTTTTCCACATCAGTTGGAATATCAAAAGTCAATTTTACTTGAAAAATTTTCTGACCAACTTAGGTCATTAATATTGGCTTTTATCTTCTGAACAGGCCATTTCTAAGTAGGAAATAATAAAACTCACCATATCAATTATTTGAAGTGGACCTCTGGGGAGGTAAGCATCTCTCTCAAGTATGGCAAAAGAAGCTTTGGGACCACTCTGTGAAATATTTTTCCAGCCAGGTTCTACTTGAGTCAAGGAATATGCTATTACTGAGACAGCAGAACTGGAATGTACAAGAGTCTTATATAAGAGTTTTCAGGACAAGGATCAGCCAAGCAAGAGATAGAAATGGAATCTGTGGGTCTGGCGAGGTGGAGTTAGAGGTAAGGTGTCTGCCCTGCAAGCGCTAGCCAAGGAAGGACCGGTGTCCCATATGGTCCCACCCAAGCCAGGGGCAATTTCTGTGTGCTTAGCCAGGAGAAACCCCTGAGCATCAAATAGGTGTGGTCCAAAAAAAAAAAAAACAGAAATGGAATCTGTGCCATCTCTCACACCAAATCTCATGCCAGAAAATTAATCACACCCTTAGAGCTATCTCCTCAGCCATGACTTTATTATTATTAATATATTGTTTTTGGTTTTGAGCCACACTCAGTGATGCTCAGAGGTTACTCCTGGCTATACACTCAGAAATTGCTCCTGGATTTGGGGGACCATATGGGATGCCGGGGGATGGAATCTTGGTCTGTAGTAGGTCAGCTGCATGCAAGGCAAACACCATACTGCTGTGCCACCACTCAGGTTTCATCATTAATATTTTTCATATAAACATTTTTACATATAGTCAGATACTTAAAAATGAGATACTACTTATACAGAATTACCCAAACTAAAAATCTATTTGAAAAAAATCATTTGTTTCCATCTATTACTTTTTTTAATTATTTATTTTGGTTTTTTGGTCCACACAAAGCAGCAGGGTTTACTGGCTCTATGCTCAGAAGTAGCTCCTGGGACCATATAAGATGCTTAGAATCGAACCCCGGTCTGTCCAGTCAGCCACATGCAAGGAAAACGCCCTACCCCTGTGCTATTTACCCCTGTGCTATTTCTCCTGCCCCTTCTGCTACTTTTTAAATGTATCTCTTTATTCACTTCCTCATTTTCAACTCTCTTTCTCTTTCTCTCTCTCTCTCTCTCTCTCTCTTAACTCCTGTTGGGTACTTCCTCAATTCATAAAATCATGAAAGCAAATCTTAAGCATATTTTATTTTACTTAAAATTATTTCTGTATATTTCTCTAAAAGATAAAAAATAAGCTTTGACTGGTAAAATAATACAGGATATAAATACTTTCTGTGCACAATCATCAGCACACCTATGGTTTCCAACAGTGCCAGGAATGATACCTGAGCACAGAGCAAAGGATGAATCCTGATCACCTTTAAGTGAGACCAAAGTGAAAAGAAAATGCAATGATTAATGTCCATTTATATTCAACAAGTGCCATGTATATATTTTTCAGATAATTTGTCCAAAGCATTTGGTTAGTTTCCCATGGAATGCCACTATTGTTTTTATTATATGGCCCTATATGATATCCAAAACTTATTCACCATGAACAGTATTTTTCAAACACATAAACATTAATTTCCTAATCAACTTTATTCACAGAAATTGCTGATGTATGCAAGCAAGAAAAAACTAAACTTTGTATAAGCAACAGAAAGGGACATCCCTCTCATTTAAATCAGTGGTAGAGGCCTGTAGTCAGTCGAGTGGCTATGGGTTATACTAATTTTGAATATTGATACTATATTTTAAATAATTTTCAATTTTATAAACAAAAATAATCACATTCATATCTTATACTATGTCAAATTTTACAACATTGATTTTATTAAATCATAGCACTTGACTGAGATAACCATTCATTAGTGATTATGCTTTACTTATTTAATTTCTGAAATAATAATCCCTCCTGGTTTTCTTATGCTTAGCTCTTACACTTGCTTTATTTGGCTGTTGTTTCAGATTTTGCAACTGTTTATGAGTGAGTTCATTAATCTCCATGTAGTAAGTTATCAATATTCTAACTCTTGGTGGTTTAACACTCCAGCTCAGCTCCCTGCCCAAAATTCTAACACTTTCTGCCATAGACATAAATCAATCAATTTCAAAGCTTAACCTGCCAAGTGTAAATCAAACCTATATGGTAAGAGTTTATCTAGATCAGCAGATGAAAATGCCACCCTTTCAATAATTCTTTTCATTTGTGTTGTCTTTTTGTTTCACAACACAATTCTCTCCACAAAAAGACAGCATTGCCTCTACTTTCAAAACTAATGTAGAATGTGTCAAAATCGTTTCTAACACTTTGTAGAATCTACTTTTCTCAGAAGTTCTACAGCTCATTGTGAGACACACTTTAAAACCTGCTTTTGTTAACCATTGTCATCCATTCACCCACCTTCAGTCTGTGACTCTGAAAATTTCACTCCAGTTTTCTAAGAAACTTTCAGTTGCTCTCAGATACCAGATGAGGTTGTCATCAGGACTTATATGTAGATTGGCCCTGCTACATTTATACCTTTCTCTTTGTGTTTCTACATGTTAGTGATTTATGGAGTATGCTGGTATCTGCTTTGCCTTGAATATGAAATTTTGGACTGAAGCGAAATTCTAAGTTTCTAAGTTTTGTTGCAAGAGTACTTGCCTGGGTACTCAGCAACACACACACACATATATACATATATATGTAACCCCTCTGATGTTGTATACATATTTATACATTTTATATGTATATACAAATATATATAGTATATACATATACTATACATATATAGTACTTAGCAGCTGCTAATATACAAGATGATAGTTTTATTGTATATTGCAGAAAAATGTATTATTAGATTCTCACTCTCATAATATGTATTTAAGTGCAGAAGACATATCTACCTGTGATTTAGTCTGTTACATTCTAGATCCTTAGAAAGAATCTAAAAACTATAAATCTATTTGAAAACATTTTTACAAATGTCTTTTCATTAAGCATTTGTATTTTCTAAATGAGGAGTAAATAGTTATCAAAGTAAATACTTAGGATGTTAAGCTTTGACATGTTTATTTTAGTATCTGCTAATGTCCTTTAATTGCTGGCAGAAATTATTGATTTTTACATTGCAGTAAGAACATTAGAGGGAAGAATTTAAAAGCAACGCAAAGAACTAGTCTGCCTATTAACTTAAGAGTTTTCAATAGTTATTTTTTATTATAAGTCATAAGTTATTTAAGAAAGAAAAATGTTTTTAGCTCTTTTAGTTTGTTTTATTTGGGGATTTCACCAGCTTGTACTTAGGATTAACCTCTGGTTCGTGTACAGGGACTACTCTCCATGTGCTGGGGATCAGATCCAGGTAAACAGTGAGCAATATAAGCATCCTTCTACTGTACTTTATCTGTTTACTTCTTACAGTTCTTATATAGTAAGAAAGTATCAGACGTAACTTAAATTGGCAAAATTAACCCGTTAGGAGTGAGTTTTGACAGTTAACAATAATAGTTAATCACTTTTATCTCTTAAGAATTAAACATGTTACCACTACACTGTTTTATTCACTCAGGATTCATTATTTTAATATAATAAACTTAAGATGGAAATCCCTTTAAAATACAGTTGGTGGGACTGGCGGTATAGCTGTAGCACTATGAAACAACCACAGTTGTCTATAACATCACCAGGAAGCAATCCTTTACCAGGGAAGACCCTAACACTGCTTTGTCATCGACCTACTCAAAAGAGACTTCCCTTCACACCCAGAAGACTTAACAACAACGACCTGCTTTCAGGACAAGACTTCAATGTAGGATATGCACAGATTCTAAGATCTTTAACTAACGGAGGCCTGACACCAACAACAGCGACTGTGTGAAAAATAAAAGTATATTGGTACTACAGACAATGGATTGGACAACCTAGTATGCCTGGAGCCTAGAGTTGGTCTTATGCCAGAAAACTTCATGGGTAAGGTTTCCTTGTATTTATGCCAAGACCTTTCCTTTCAATGTCGCCCATGTTTTGCTGGGCCTAAGCAGACAACAATTGCCACTCTAACATTGTTTTTGCTGTGCTCCTTTGACTCTTATCCTTAAAAAAGATAGAGAAGAAAATAACTTTGCCTTTGTTCTTCCTGAAACAAATGTATTATGATTAATTGTGTCAAGGACTAATAAAATAATATTAAACTTCAGATCAGGAAGTCTCAAGGTCTATTACTTAAACTTTTGAGGTTAACTTAAATTAATATGCATGTGCATGTTACTGTAAAAAAATACTATGCCTTCAATGTTAAAGGAGTTACATATATTTTGTGACTTTAGATTGCTTTGCGTACTGCTAAGAAATGTTATAATGTACCACAATCTGGGAACTTGAGAGACAAAGTAATTGTGCATGTGTTTGGTTTTATTTTTCTTAATGTTTTTTGTCTGAAAGTTCAAAATTAAGTTGTCAGCAAGGGGATTTCTTCTGAGAAATCTGTTTATGTGTGACCGTCTTCCCACTGTTACTTCACCTTTTTCTTTTCCTTTGCATATTTTGCCTTCTTAAAAAGAAAAAAAAAGAATTACTCCTGGCACTACAGTCAGGAATCACTCCAGTGCTCAGAAGATCTCATCGGATGGTGGAGATTGAACCTTGTTTGACAGTATACAAGAGCCTTAACTGTGTACTCTTAGGTAAGAAATTTTAGGTAACAACCTTAAGTACTCTTAGGTAAGGCTCTTAGGTAAGAACTCTTAGATAAAAACCTGGAGTACTCTGAGGTAAGAACACTAAGGTAAGACATTACCTGTTGTACTTATTTGTTGTACTCTATCCCTTCTCATACTTACGTAATCTTAATTATTAACAAAAGTCTTCTCTGAGAAAAGTGCTAGAAATAGTCTGAGCAGGTAAGGGCATAGCCTATAACCCACTTTACTGAAAAGAATAAATAAAACAACTAAAAACAATCAACACTAAAAAAAGCAAACAAACAAAAAAACACCCACTATACATTGCAGTCCAGTAGTGTAGGTCTGCCATGTAGGTTCTATATTCAGGGATTGGTATAGCTCAGCTTCCGAATGTTAGGCTACAAAATTGGTGCCAATTTTTTTTAATGTTATTGTTTTGAGGCCATTCCTGGTGATGCTCAGGGGTTACTCTTGGCAATGCACTCAGAAATCACTCCTGATTTGGGGGACCATATGGGATGCTGGGGGATCGAATAGTCAGTCTGTCCTAGGTAGTAGCTTGGACAAGGCAAATGTCTTACCACTTGTGCCACTGCTCCTGACAAATGTTTGCCAAATATTAATGCAGAGCATTTTCCTGGCAATGGATACCATTATCTCTTTCAACCATTTCCCTGGTCTATAACCAAAAACTTTTATAGATGATTGACTTGCTTACAATTATATTCATTTAAGTCATATTATCCATTTCAAGGATAGTTGAGAGCACGTAGAAGAAGTGTCAAACAATGAAAACATGATTTCTTCAATTCCTTAATATCACATTTCATTTAAAATAGAAACCCAGGGTCTGGAGCAGTGGTGCAAGCAGTAGGGCGATCTTCCTTGCATGTGCTAATCAAGGACGGACCATGGTCCGATGCCCTTGGTATCCCAGACCGTCCCCCAATCCAGGAACAATTTCTGAGCACATATCCAGGAGTAACCCCTGAGCATCACTAGGTGTGGCTCGAAAACAAAAACAAAAAATAGAAACACAATTAATTTGAGTAGAGTATGACAAATAGAGTATCTCCCCAAACTTAATCCCAACTTCAGCTTGATTTGTTGGAAATTTTACATCAAGTCCCCTATTCAAGTGGCAATTATTTTATACACATTTGTTTAAAACAGGCTTGCTTGTGAAAACCTCATAGGTTGCTCTGTTCTAATTTTTTCAGATACACCCATAACCTTTCTTTACTTAGAATGAGGTCAAATAAAACTTGCTCACAAAAGTATGCTCAAAGTGTTAGCTCCTCAAATATGTTTTGCTCTGCACACCAATGCTCCTTCTTTGGGAAATGCTATGGCTTCTATGGGAAAATTAATGTGCTCCCAAACCGAAGTTGCCAGACAAGCTACTCACCTTAAGCAAATTTGCTTTGAGCCATTGGTCTCTTAGCTGGGGAAAACATCTTTATAACAAGAACCTTTCAGGTACCTTGAGACTCTAGTTCCTTAGTCCCAAGTTGAAATAAACACCCATCACATATAGCTTAGAACATTCTGTACCTTGCCATTATTTCCTGATGATGAATATTTATTTTTAGCGAGGAAGAGAACAAAATGAAAGGTTATGGGGGGTTGAGAAGAAAAGATGGCACACATAGCCGCACTTTTGATGGATTCAGTCTCCTGTGCATATAAGAAAGAACTTTCTAGTTGCAATGGTTCCCTTCCCCTCTGGCTAAAGTGTGAGCTAGTGAAGCACTCAGCTGTACAGCAACCTGATGTACAGAGGATTTTAGGAAAAGACATAATACATATTTTTATTTAAAGTATTTTAAAGGCATGAAATATAATCTCTGAATTAACTTCAAAGAGACTGAATCCTGATAGAGATAAGAAGCGCTTAGCTTCCCTAGTCAAGTGGCCCTTTGAAGACCTTCAATTGTATTTCATGCAGTACCTACCTCTCTCTCACTTGGAGGAAAAAGAAAGGTAGACAAAGATGAATCTTCTAAACTACATTATATATAAGAGCCAAGAAAACCGCTAAGGTATTCATGAGGATCATAAACTACTGTTTGTGGTTGGCAAAACTTAAAATATAATTGAACTCAATGAGATAAAAGAGTGACAGGGGATATAAATTATCACATTCTATTATTCTACATGTGGGACTGTGAGTCCAGGTCTCTTTTCTTCCTTTAAATAAGAATGCAGAAGCCATGTCACGTATTTTGAAAATTTCTTTGCTGTTTCTATCTTATTAAAGAGAATCTATACCTTTTAAATATATATAATATTTTTGAACTTAGAAATGTATTTTATTGTGGAAAAAAACAGCAAAATAAGAATTGCTGAAAGTTTGTAGCCCTGTAATGTAAGTCTGATAAATTGGTACCCAAAATTCTGACATTTCAAAAGCTTGAGAATATGTTGCATTTTTCTGATATGCTATCTTTGCAATTCTTCCAAATAATTTTCTTTTTTTAATTTTTTTATTTAAACAACTTTATTACATAAATGATTGTGTTAGGGTATCAGTCATGTAAAGAACACCACCCATCACCAGTGCAACATTCCCATCACCAATGTCCCAAATCTCCCTCCTCCCCAACCGACCCCCGCCTGTACTCTAGACAGGCTTTCTTTTTCCCTCATACATTCTCATTATTAGGATAGTTCAAAATGTAGTTATTTCTCTAACTAAATTCATCCCTGTTTGTGGTGAGCTTCATGAGGTGAGCTGTAACTTCCAGCTCTTTTCCTTTCGTGTCTGAAAGTTATTATTACAAGAATGTCTTTCATTTTTCTTAAAACCCATAGAGGAGCAAGACCATTCTGCGTCTTTCTCACTCTCTGACTTATTTCACTTAGCATAATGGATTCCATGTACATCCATGTATAGGAAAATTTTATGACTTCATCTCTCCTGACAGCTGCATAATATTCCATTGTGTATATGTACCATAGTTTCTTTAGCCATTCGTTTGTTGAAGGGTATCTTGGATATTTCCAGAGTCTTGCTATGGTAAATAGTGCTGCAATGAATATAGATATAAGGAAGGGATTTTTGTATTGTATTTTTGTGTTCCTAGGGTATATTCCTAGGAGTGGTATAGCTGGGTCATATGGGAGCTCGATTTCCAGTTTTTGGAGACATCTCCATATCGCTTTCCATAAAAGATGAACTAGACAGCATTCCCACCAGCAGTGGATAAGAGTTCCTTTCTCTCCACATCCTCACCAACACAACTTGTTATCATTCTTTGTGATGTGTGCCAATCTCTGGGGTGTGAGGTGGTACCTCATAGTTGTTTTGATTTGCATCTCCCTGATGATTAGTGATGTGGAGCATTTTTTCATGTGTCTTTTGGCCATTTGTATTTCTTCTTTATCAAAGTGTCTGTCCATTTCTTCTCCCCATTTTTTGATGGAATTAGATGATTTTTTCTTGTATATTTCTATCATTGCCATGTATATTTTGGAGATTAGCCCCTTATCTGATGGGTATTGGGTGAATAGTTTCTCCCACTCAGTGGGGGGCTCTTTTACCCTGGTCACTATTTCTTTTGAGGTGCAGAAGCTTCTCAGATTAATATATTCCCATCTGTTAATCTCTGCTTTCACTTGCTTGGAGAGTGCAGTTTCCTCTTTGAAGATGCTTTTATTCTCAATGTCCTGTAGTGTTTTACCTATGTGTTGTTCTATGTATCTTATGGTTTTGGGTCTGATATCGAGGTCTCTCATCCATTTGGATTTTACCTTCGTACATGATGTTAGCTGGGGGTCTAAGTTCAATTATTTGCAAGTGGCTAGCCAGTTGTGCCAACACCCCTTGTTGAAGAGGCTTTCTTTGCTCTATTTAGGATTTCTTGCTCCTTTATAAAAGATTCGGTGATTGTCTGGGGAACATTCCCTGAGTATTCAAGCCTATTTCACTGATCTGAAGGCATGCTTTATTCCAATACCATGCTGTTTTGATAACTACTGCTTGGTAGTACAGTTTAAAATTGGGGAAAGTAATTCCTCCCATATTCTTTTTCTCAATGATAGCTTTAGCTATTCTAGGGTGTTTATTGTTCCAAGTGAATTTCAAAAGTGCCTGATCCACTTCTTTGAAGAATGTCATGGGTATATTTAGAGGGATCATATTAAATCTGTACAATGCTTTGGGGATATTGCCATTTTAATAATGTTAATCTTGCCGATCCATGAGCAGGGTATATGCTTCCATTTCCACGTGTCCTCTCTTATTTATTGGAGCAGAGTTTTATAGTTTTCTTTTTATAGGTCTTTCACAGTTTTAGTCAAGTTGATTCCAAGCAATTTGAGTTTGTGTGGCACTATTGTGAATGGGGTTGTTTTCTTAATGTCCATTTTTCCTTATTACTATTGGTGTATAAAAAGGCCATTGAATTTTGTGTGTTAATTTTGTAGCCTGTCATCTTGCTATATGAGTCTATTGTTTCTAGAAGCTTTTTGGTAGAGACTTTAGGTTTTCTAGGTAGAGTATCATGTCATCTGCAAACAGCAAGAGCTTGACTTCTTCCTTTCCTATCTGGATTCCATTGATATCTGTTTCTTGCCTAATCACTATAGTAAGTACTTCCACTGCTATACTGATTAGGAGTGGTGAGAGAGGACAGTCTTGTCTTTGTCAGAATTTAGAGGAAAGGCTTTCATTTTTTTTCCATTGAGGACAATATTTGCCTCTGGCTTATTGTAGATGGCATTAACTATATTGAGAAAGGTTCCTTCCATTCCCATCTTGCTGAGAGTTTTGATCAAGAATGCATTTATAAGATGCTTTCTCTGCGTCTATTGATATGATCATGTGATTTCTATTTTTTTGTTGTTGATGTTGTGTATTATGTTGTTTATTATGTTGATTTATGGATGTTAAACCATCCTTGCATTCATGGGATGAAACTACTTGATCATAATGGATGATCTTCTAAATGAGGCATTGAATCCTATTTGCCAGGATTTTGTTGAGGATCTTTGCATCTGTATTCATCAGCAATATTGGTCTCTCATTTTCTTTTTTGGAGCATCTCTGCCTGGTTTAGGTATCAAGGCGATGCTGGCTTCATAAAAGCTATTTTTAAGTGTTCCTGGTTTTTCAATTTCATGAAAGAGTCTTGCCAGAATTGGTAGAAGTTCTTCTTGAAAGGTTTGAAAGAATTCATTAGTAAATCCATCTGGCTTGGGCTTTTGATTTTTTGGCAGATATTTGATTATTTCTTAATTTTCTCAATAGTGATTGATGTGTTTAGATATGCTACATCCTCTTCCTTCAAACGTGGAAGATTATAAGAGTCCAAAAATTTATCCATTTCTTCCAGGTTTCCATTTTCAGTGGCATAGAGTTTCTCAAAGTAGTTTCTGATTACCCTTCGGATCTCAACCATATCAGTAGTGATCTCTCCTTTTTCATTCCTAATAGGAGTTATCAAGTTTCTCTCTCTCTCTTTCTTTGTTAGTTTTCCCAGTGGTCTATTAAACTTGTTTATTTTTTCAAAGAACCAACTTTTGCTTTTGTTGATCTTTTGGGTTGTTTTTTGGGTTTCCACTTTGTTGATTTCTGCTCTCAGCTTTGTCAGTTTTTTCTGTCTCCCTATTTTTGGGTCCTTTTGTTGAGTACTTTCTAATTCTATGAGCTGCGTCATTTAGCTATTCAGGTATGCCCCTTCTTTCCTGATGTGTACTTGCAAAGCTATAAATTTTCCTCTCAGTACCGCTTTTGCTGTGTCCCATAGGTTCTGATAGTTTGTGTCTCCATTGTCATTTGTCTAGAAAGGTTTTGATTTCCTCTTTATTTCATCTCGGACCAACTGGTTATTCAGTATTAGGCTGTTTAACTTCCAGGTATTATAATTTTTCTTTTGTGTCCCTTTGTAGTTCACATATTATTTCAGGGCCTTGTGGTCAGCAAAGGTACCCTGCAAAATTTCTATCCTCTTGATATTATGGAGGTATGTTTTATGTGCTAGCATGTAGTCTATCCTGGAGAAATTCCCATGTACATTAGAGAAGAATGTGTAACCAGGCTTCTGGGAGTGGAGTGTCCTGTATATATCTACTAGGCCTCTTTCTTCCATTTCTCCTTTCGGATCTAGTATATTCTTGTTGGTTTTCTGTCTGGTTGACCTGTCAAGTGTTGACAATGCCGTGTTGAGATCTTCCACAATTATTGTGTTGTTATTGATATTATTTTTCAGATTTGTCAGCTATTTTACTAAATATTTTTCTGGCCCCACATTCGGTGTATAGATGTTTAGAAGAGTGATTTCTTCCTGCTGTACGTATCCCTTGATTAATACAAAATGTCCATCTTTGTCCCTTACACGTTTCCTAAGTATAAATTTTGCATCATCTGATATTAATATGACCACTCCAGATTTTTTATGGGTGTTGTTTGCTTGGATGATTTTTCTCCAAACTTTTAGTTTGAGTCTATGTTTGTTCTGACTATTCAGGTACGTTTCTTGTAGGCAGCAGAAGGTTGGATTGAGTTTTTTGATCCATTTAGTCACTCTGTGTCTCTTAACTGGTGCATTTATTCCATTGACATTGAGAGAAAGAATTATCCTGGGATTTGGCCATCTTTATATCAGAGTTTGGTGTGTCTGTTGGTCAGTTTTGTCTAAAAGTAGGCCTTTCAGATTTACTTTTAAGAATGGTTTTGAGTCTGTAAAGTTTCTGAGCTGTTGTTTGTCTGTGAAACCATGTTTTGTTCCTTCAAACCTGAAAGTAAGTTTTGCTGGGTGCAGTATTTGATGCGAAGCATTTATTTCATTGAGTTTTGTCACTATGTCCCACCACTGCCTTCTGGCCTTGAGTGTTTTCTATGACAGATCTGCAGTAAATGTCAAAGATGTTCCCTTGAAAGTAATTTCTCTTTTCGATCTTGCTGCTTTCAGTACTCTCCCTCTATCTGTGGGATTTATTATTGTGACTAGGATGTGTCTTGGGGTGTCTTTTCTGGGGTCTTTTTTAGTTGGTACTCTTCGGCCATGCAAGATTTGATCACATGTATTCATTAGCTCTGGTAGTTTCTCTTTAATGATATTTTTCCTGGAGATTTTCTTCCTGGGTCTCTGGGACTCCAATGATTGTTAAGTTGTTTCTGTTGAGCTTATCATAGACTTCTATTTTCTTCTGTTCCCACTCTTTGAGTAATTTTTCCATTGTTTGATCATTTGCTTTAAGTGTTTTTTCAATTTCTTTTGCTGTATAGAATTGTTATTTATCTCATCTTCCAGTGTACTAATTCTTTTTTTTTATTTAAATACCTTAATTACATACATGATTGTGTTTGGGTTTCAGTCATGTAAAGAACACCACCCATCACCAGTGCAACATTCCCATCGCCAATGTCCCAAGTCTCCCTTCTCCCCACCCGACCCCCGCCTGTGTACTAATTCTATCGTCAGCTGCTGTTAACCCATGTTTTTCTTCAATTCATCTACTGAATTTTTCAGACGTGTTATTTGACCTGAAATTTCAGTTTGGAATTTTCTGATTTTTATCTTCATATTCTCTTGATTCTTATTAGTGTTCTCTTCTATACTTTCTTTGAGTTATTTGAACATCTTCCATATTGCAACTCTAAACTCCTCATCTGAGAGACTGACTAGTTGGTTGGTCATGTTCAAGTCATCTGAGTTTCTATCGTCATCTCTATGTCTGTCACTGGCCTGCATTATTTCCCCATTGTCACACTTGTATTGTGGGTTTTTCTATGTGTTGTGGTTGTATTCATTGGCTAAATGATGTGCATGGCCGGGAAGTGAAACTGAGCTGCTGTGCTCCTCTGGCTCCACCCTTTCTGGGCTTGTAAACTCACCTCCAGGGAAGGCTCCAGGGGAAGGCGAGCTGTCCTCAAATGAGCCACACACAGGATGAAATGAGGCCGAAAATGGAGCACAGCAGAGAAGACAGGCAGAAAGGGGTGCTGGCCATCTGAATTCCAGCAGAGTTCAGTGGTTTCTTCTTTCTGGGTGTGTAAGCTCAGCTCCAGGGAAGGCTCTAGGGAAGGTGATCTGTCAGCAGATGAGCCACATACAGGATGAAATCAGGCCAATAATGGAGCACAGCACAGAAGACAGGCAGATAGGGGTGCTGGCATCTGAGTTCCAGCAAGGTTCAGCAGCTTCTTCTTTCTGGGCATGTAAGCTCAGCTCCAGGGAAGGCTCCATGGAGGCTCCAGGGAAGGCCACACACAGGGATGAGCCACACACAGGATAAAATCAGGCCAAAAATGGAGCACAGCACAGAAGACAGGCAGATAGGGGTGCTGGCATCTGAGTTCCAGCGGAGTTCAGCCTCCAGCACAGTTCTTAGTGTGATTTTTTTTCTTCTTGTTTTAATGGTATTCTTTCCTTAGTAAAAGGGCACAGCCGCGTAGCCAAGCGGAGTGGCCATACTCTGCTGGAGCCTCTTTTTAGCCCACTCCCAAGAGGTTCAAGCGATAGGACAGGAGACAGAAACACACAGGCAGCACTCACAATTTCTCACTATCAGGCCCCACTGGGCAGGCATAGTTTCGTAGATTTTCCCAGCCTGACATCACAAACAGGGGACCTGACTTCTGCACAGTACTGCTTATAGCCGGTTTTCACATTGTGAAGCATTTTCTCGGTGTGCCTGACCTTGAATGAGCCTCTGGGAGAGCGAGTTTTCTGGAGCCTCTTTTTGGCCCACTCCCAAGAGGTTCAAGCAACAGGACAGGAGACAGACACACACAGGCAGCACTTACAATTTCTCACGATCGGGCCTCATTCTAAATATATGTAATTTTTAATCTAAAATATATCTTTTTCTTTTTTATATATTTTCTGATCTTATACTTAAAAATTATAATGCCAGCTGGGAAAAATAGTTGCTCTGTAGTTCTTTGACCACAGGTATTTCATTGAATGTCTTTACATGCTAAAGTTGCTTTATATAAAAATATTAACTTCAGTGCAGATGGAATTAAATGGGACATATATGCATATGTATTTCTCCTTTAATTAAAATGTAATCAGAAACACAATTACAAACTCTCACCTATAAATTAAAATGCTTATTTTTTTCAAAAGAAAATTTTGTTTGATGTTTTCCTTTGAAATATAAGAAATATACAACAAAGAAGGGAGGATAAAGATGCTATTGGAAGGCAAACACACATTTGCAAAGCTAATTGAGCAAATTCAGCACCATTTGACATTTTGTTAAAAGAACAGCAGTCTTGCAGCTGGATAAAAGAACAATGCAAATAAAGAGAGAAAAATACACACTCTAAATTGATCTGGTGGACCCCATAGTACTAAGATAGTCCTGTATAAAGTGTGAAATTGAACTGTAAGTAACAAAAAAAATTTGCCTTGTTTTCAAGATCAGATAATTCAAGATCAGATAATTTTTAGATTATCTTTCTTCTTCAATCTCTATCCTCTTTTTCTAAGAAATTAACCTATTTAAAAGACAACAGTATAAATCCCTAAACCTTCAATGGGATTACAGGTAAAACACAAATAAGGAAATAAAATGTTCCCATCAGGAATTTAATAGTTTTAGGAACAGAGAGATACAAGAATTGAAGAGAATTCGAGACTGAACACAGAAGGAATTATCTTCCCAGTTAAAAATAATTTAGCACACAAATTTGCTATTATAATGAGTTGCATTGTAATGAGTTAAAATATTTTTCAAACATTTAACTTTTTAAGAGAAAATATTCTGTACTCCCTAAAAATAACTCAATGTTTGCATCATTTCTATCAGCCATCGTTGCATTGAAGCCATTACTAAAATAAAATTACTCTGATTAATATATCTGGGGTCATACTGTCATGATGTATATATAGTGTTTAGCAATATCTGAACTAATAAGAACAACAGTTACAACAAAAAATATGTTCTTTAATCTCTGCATGAGATGCCAAACAGCTGCCAAGTTAAGAGGCCAACCACACTTCCCACATGGCAAACATCCCCATGGACCTCATCAAATTCCAACAAAATATTTCATTCATAACTGATAGAATTCTGTTTTCAGGTGATACCACAGCCTTTTAAGATACTTATAAGATATTTTCCATTGAAACTGGTTGGTCTGAAGCACCTTTATATGTAACTGGAAAATAATGTTTTTTTCCCTTAACAATATGGCCTATATTTATGAAGAAATAAATTTATCAAGTTGGCTTTGATTTTGAGATTTTAGTTTTAATTTTTTTGTAATTAATTGCAGGTTTAATCTTGGGTAAATTTCACTTGTTAAAATAGCCAATGAAGATCTTTGTCCATAAATAGGCTCTCCCAATGCACATATTATTTTGTTTTACTATACTTGGGTTTGGGGGAACTTTTCAAATAGGTACCATGATTTAAAAAACTGATATTCTAGGTTTTAGAAAAAACTACCCACAAAGTTACTCTGGGGATATTTTGTTTGTTTGTTCTACTATCATTATATTAACACTGGACACAATTTGTTTACATATTTTTGTGCCATTAGTATATTTTCTATTATTAAATTATGAGGGTTTTTGTTTGTTTTTAATTGTGGTGGTATTGAGCTAAGGAATGCCACTGCAGAATTTTCCTGTTTTATTGGTCTGATGAGTACTTTGAATTTTGTCTTAATATTTTTTCCATGGTTTTGAAAAAATGGCTATATCTACTTAAATTGGCCTCACCTCATTCTAGGCAAGATGTGTGGAAAGGAGACATCTTGAGATGTTGGCTGGGGAAGAACTATTACTGTAAGGAATGCTTCTGACATTCAGCTCTGCGTGCTTTCCCCCTTCATCTTTTCTTCTTAGGGTGGTTTTTAGCAGTCCCCTAGCAGAGTGAAAGCCACAAAAACGTGTATGTGTGTGTGTGTGTGTGTGTGTGTGTGTGTATGTGTGAACATTGCTTTTCGGGCCCATAGAGATAGCACAGCAGCGTTTGCCTTGCAAGCAGCCAATCCAGGACCAAAGGTGGTTGGTTCGAATCCTGGTGTCCCATATGATCCCCCGTGCCTGCCAGGAGCTATTTCTAAGCAGACAGCCAGGAGTAACCCCTGAGCACCGCTGGGTGTGTCCCAAAAAACAAAAAAAAGAAAGAAAGAAAGAAAGAAAGAAAGAAAGAAAGAAAGAAAGAAAGAAAGAAAGAAAAGAAAGAAAGAAAGAAAGAAAGAAAGAAAAAAGAAAGAGAAAGAAAGAAGGAAGGGAAGGAAGGAAGGAAGGAAGGAAGGGAAGGAAGGAAGGAAGGAAGGAAGGAAGGAAGGAAGGAAGGAAGGAAGGTGGAAGGAAGGAAGAAAGAAAGAAAGAAAGAAAGAAAGAAAGAAAGAAAGAAAGTAAGAGAGAGAGAGAGTGTAGAGAGAGAAAGAAAGAAAGAAAGAAAGAAAGAAAGAAAGAAAGAAAGAAAGAAAGAAAGAAAGAAAGAAAGAAAGAAAGAAAGAAAGAAAGAAAGAAAGAAAGAAAGAAAGAAAGAAAGAAAGAAAGAAAGAAAGAAAGAAAGAAAGAAAGAAAGAAAGAGAACTTTCCATGTGAATACATTAAAATGAACAAGGACAGCAGACTTAGCTCTAGATACAGTGAGGAGTATGCACACTGGAAATGCTACCAAGGATTTCAAGGCATTATCTAAAAGAAGTCAGTGATCTCAGCAAATTGCTTTGTAGAGAGAACAAGGTATAGTCACATCTCTGCGAGCAATGTTTAATTCATGAATCAATGACAATTAAATATTGGAACAAAGAATTATTTTCTTTTTGAAAGTTCTCTGGCTATTCTTTTTTCACTCCTACACTGCATCTTCTCTATGAGAGTATATAGATTGGAGAGAAAATACAAATGTTTATAGAAAACCCCATGCTTGTAGACTTCCTTATTTTTTTTTAAACTTTATTGATTGAATTATTGTTTTTGCAGGCAACACCCAGAGGCGCTCTGGGATTACGCCTGGCTCTGTGCTCAGAAATTGCATTTGACTGCTTGGGGACCATATGGGATGCTGGAATGGAAACTTGGAGGGACCTCTCCAGGTTTGCTACATGAAAGGCAAACGCCCTACCGCTGTGCTATTTTTTTGGCCCCAGCATTGAGATTTCTTTACTATGCAGATAATCTCAAAATACAGAAATCAATGATTCCATGACCTATTAGCATTCAAGCAACCTCTGTTTAGATTCTTTCACATCCAGGTTGATCCTTATATTCTACAGCAACTCTAATGTTGGAACTGTTTGAATTGCACTTTGAGTATAGAAACAGAGGAGAAATTCCTAGATGCTACAGTCTCACTCTCAAGGTACTTTATAATTTTATGTAGTCAACTCTGCATTTTACTCAAAAACACTAAATAATTAAGAAAAATAGAATTCTGCTACATAGATGTATTTAGAATGTCCTGCTGAGAAAATTAATTTAGGAAAGGGAGAAACACTGATCTCTCTGTAATGAAGGCTATAAAGAAATAAAGTAGGGGATTACAAATTGTCAAAATAAGCAGAAACTGAGAAGTGGTCTTAGTGGAATCCTACACTGGGGAGAGGGATTGTAGAGACAGTGGGATAATGGCAGGAAGCTAAAAGACACCCCTGGTGCAGGGTGTGATATAGAAATGGTTTATGCAAGAAAACCTACCATTAACAGCATTGTAAGCTATGGTATCTAAAATAGAGGTTCATTTTTATTTATATTTTTTTCATTTTTGGGACAAACGCAGCAATGCTCAGAGAATACTCTTGGCTCTTTACTCAGAAAGTATTCCTGGCAGTGCATGTGAATGATCAAGAATGTTGGGGATCAAACCTGGATAGTATCTAAAACTCAAGCACTCTAACCACTGTACTGTCTCTTCAGTCCCTTAAAATGAAGTTTTTTTTTTTAAAGAAAGCATTAATGTGGAATTGTCAAGAACTCAAAGTTGTATATATGTATTTGAGAGATAAATATGTTAATTCACAAAATAAAATGTAGTTATTAACCCATTATTATTTTGATTTACAAAAAATATACAATATGTCAAACTGAGTTTCAAACATTTGTTAACTATTTCCTCTCTAATGTGAACTCAGTACATAAAATTTTTGACTTTTCTTTTTCTTTTTTTATTTTGGGTGTGAGCCAAGTGATGCTAAGGGGTTACTCCTGGCTTTGCACTCAGAAATCGCTTCTGGCTTGGGGAAACATATGGGACGATGGGGGATCAAACTGGTGAGCTGCATAGAAGGCAAATGCCCCGCTACACCACGGTTCTTCAGACCTGAGAGCTGTAAGCATCAAGACTGTTACCAAATCTTCTTATTCCTCATTCAATTTACTTTTATTTATTTTTTTCATTTTTTTATTTTTTTTGAGTTTTTTAATTTAATCCAAGCATATTTATTTCCCTCTACATATTTCTTTTTTAATATTATTTTCTTTATTTAAACATCTTGATTACAAATATGATTGTGAATAGGTTTCAGTCATGTAAAGAACACCACACCACCACCAATGTCCCAAATCTCCCTCCATCCCACCCCACTTGTACTCCAGGCAGGCTTTCCAGTTCCCTCATTCATTCACATGATTATGGTAGTTCTCTGTGTAGTTATTTCTATAACTGCACTCACCACTCTTTATGGTGAACTTCATGAAGTAAGCTGGAAGTTCCAGCCCTGCCCTTCTCTCATTACTTTTAAATTTACACTCTTTATGTCTCAGGGCTTAATTTAAAAGTCCAAGTTTTAGAAAATCTGAGAATACAACATTGAGACTTTATGACAGAAATCTCAACTGTATTACCTTATTCTCCAGGAGAATTACAAATTTTCCCCAAGTGCTTAAGCAATTATCTTTTTATTTCCATTTTTCAATTGACATAGTCTTTGGAGAAAACATTTGCACTAAATTACTTGGATCATTTATACAGAATCACTGCTTCTCTCTCATGCAATCCAGATTCTCTTTCGCAATCATCAGCCTTTCAAATGATAGATAATGTTTTAGTCCTTTGAGTTAGAAATCTTATTTATGAATATCATCCTTCCTGACATTTATCCATGTCATTTCTCCAGCTTTATTATCTTTCTTTTTTGTTTTTGTTTTTGTTTTTGGGCCACACTCGGTGGTGCTCAGGGGTTACTCCTGGCTGTCTGCTCAGAAATAGCTCCTGGCAGGCACTGGGGATCATATGGGACACAACGGGATTTGAATCAACCACCTTTGGCCCTGGATTGGCTGCTTGCAAGGCAAATGCCGCTGTGCTATCTCTCCGGGCCCTTGTTTATGTTCTTAAAGAGTTGTTCATGAATAATATTTTTTTAAAGGAGTCACTTAAAAGAGTTATATTTGGTGGCCCTTTAGAACTCCTCTCTAGATATGATTTTGTTTATTCCTGAGGAGAGAACCCATCTGGTTAATGTTTAGGTAGGTTATTCTTCAAAAATAAAAGTTTCATTTTTGAAGGTTACCATTGATCACTAGACTTCACCTGGAAAACATTGGTTTGTGAAATATAAAATTATAAATTCAGATATATTATAGATGGAAGGTAAACATTTATGTTACTAATGTCATATAAAATATTCTCCTTACCATTCAATAATTTAACTCTTTAATGTAGATTTCTAAATAATTCTCACATTTTTATTACTAGTATTTTTTCTAACACAAAATATGTATTTCTGCAAGTGATTGCATTCTTCCAAAAATATTGATAGCTGAAATTAGATATTCTCTAAGAAAAACAATTAAACTTTAATTATTTAATAATTTTATATTCAGATTATAAAATTTATTTATTGCAATTTTATATGAATATATTCTAATAAAATTTTATTTTGTATAATATACAGAATTTTCTCAAATAATACATATTATATTTTTAGCTAGAAAATTGTTTAAAATTAAAGTTAAAAAATATAGAAACCTCATTTCTTTGATGGTAACTTGTGCAATACAATTATGCAATTATTTAAAATTCTGCTATAAAATACTTTACTACTGTCAATCTACTTTCCCTCTGATTTTGTTTTCTTTCTGTGATTTCCTTATCACTGTTCATACTGGTTAGTTCTCTATCTCATTCTCTAGTCTTCCATTCATATAATTTACACCTGTAGTCACAGTTGTTACTAGAACGTTAGAACATTCTGGAGCCTATGATTGAAAAATACTACAAAAGATAAGAGGTGAATTTAACAAGAAAAAATATCTAACCCTATCAAAAAATAGGGAGAAAAAAGAAAAAATAGGGAGAAAAAATGAACAGAAGAAATACAAATGGCTAAAAGACAGATGAAAATACTCCACATGACTAATCATCCAGGAGATGCAAATCAAAACAACAATGACGTACCATCTCACAACACAGAGACTAGCACACATCACAAAGAACAAGAACTATCAGTGCTTGTGGAGATGTGGGGAGAAAGGAATTCTCATTCACTATTGGTTTAAATGCTATCTAGTCCATCAATTATAGAAAACAATATGGAGATTCCTCAAAAACCTGGAAATTGAGCTCCCATATGATCCAGCTATACCACTCCTAGGAATATATCCTAGGAACTCAAAAATACAATACAAAAATTCCTCCCTCACACCGATATTCATTGCAGTGCTATTAACAATAGCCAGACTCTGGAAACAATCAAAATGCCCTTCAACAGATGAATGGCTAAAGAAAAAGTAGTACATATAAATAATGGAATATTATACAGCCATCAGGAGAGATGAAGTCATGAAATTTTCCTATAAGTGGTTGTACATGGAATCTATTCTGCTGAGTGAAAAAAGTCAGAGGGAGAAAGATAGACACAGAGTAGCCTCAATCATCTGTGTTTTTTAAATAATATTTTTATTTAAACACCTTGATTACAAATATAATTGTGGTTGGGTTTCTGTCATGTAAAGAAAACCCCCATCACCAGTGCAGCATTTCCATCACCAATGTCCCAATTTTCCCTCCTCCCCACCCAACCCCTGCCTGTACTCTACACAGGTTTTCTATTTCCCTCAGACATTCTCATTGTTAGGATAGTTTTAAATGTAGTTATTTCTCTAACTAAGCTCATCACTCTTTGTGGTGAGCTTCATGAGGTGAGCTGGAACTTTCAGCCCTCCTCTCTTTTGTCTTTAAAATTATTGCAAAAATGTTTTTCATTTTTCTTAAAACCCATAGATGAGTGAGACCATTCTGCATCTTTCTCTTAAGAAGAATTAAGGACATTATTCGGATAATTCTCAGAGACAATAGGGATGAGAAGGGCCATAAGGACCAGATCACAATATGAAGCTCACCACAAAGAGCAGAGGTGCACTTAGGGAAATAACTACACTAACAACTACCATGACTATCTTAATGAGTAAGAGAAGTAGAATGCCTGTCTTAAATACAGGCAAAGGTAGGGAAGGAGGGAGGGGGGGGCATTGGTGGTGGGAATGTTGCACTGATGAAAATTGGTGTTTTGTTTATGACTGAAACCCAACTACAATCATGCTTGTAATTATTGTGTTTAAATAAGTATTTTATAGATATTTAAAAAAGACAAGATATTCTTCATTCAGTTAGAATAAAATATATTAGAGATACAAAACATATGAATACCATTATTTTTGTGAAAGGACATATGATGAACAAATAGGTTAAACGTTGTAAATTGTCTTTAATATTTTGGTCAATTTTGAATCATGGAAGTAAATCTGGCCTAAGGAAGAGAAGACAGCATGCTCTATAGCAGGGGTCTCAAACTCAATTTACCTGGGGGCCGCAGGAGGCAAAGTCGGGGTGAGGCAGGGCTGCCTAAGGGATTTCACTTACTGAATATTCGCAATAAAAAATCGCATTAGTAAGAAAAAATTGCAAAAAATCACATTAAACATTTGCATGCCCCGAACGAAACTGGTAGGGGTATGCAAATGTTTAATGCGATTTTTTTTTTACTAGTTCAATTTTTATTGTGATTATTCAGTAAGCGAATAATCTCGAATACTGTGATATTTGAAGGCCGGCTGTGGGCCACAAAATGTTGTACGGAGGGCCGCGAGTTTGAGACCCCTGCTCTATAGCAATTATGTTTTAGAATTTTATTTTTCAACAGCTCTTATATTCTTTATCTTTTTGTTTGTTTGTTTGGGGGCCACACTATGTGATGCTTGGGCATTACTCATAGCTCTGAGATCAATCAGTCCTGGCAGGCTCAGGAGACCATATGAAATGCCAGGGATGAAACCGGAGACTGCCAGGTACAAAGCAAATCCCATAGTTACTGTGCTATCACTCTGGCCCCATCTACCTCATGAAACTCCACAAAATAAATGAAATGGGTTTTTTTCAGTCATTTATACTCTTAATAAGAGTTCATTCACTAAATTATCTAAGAAAGGATCTAAAACAGGGGAGACTGATAGATCTAAGATTAAAGGGGCACTGGGGCCGAAGAGATAGCATGGAGGTAAGGCGCTTGCCTTTCATGCAAAAGGTCATCTGTTCGAATCCCGGCATCCCATATAGTCCCTAAAGCCTGCCAGGAACGATTTCTGAGTGTGAAGCCAGGAGTAAACCATAAGCGCTGCCGGGTGTGACCCAAAACAAAACAAAAAAGATTAAAGGGGCACTTTCCAAGGAAATTTCCATTATTTATCTGAACATCAGTTTCCCATTCAGTCTTTTTTTATATAATATCTTTAAGCACCATGATTACAAACATGCTTGTATTTGGATTTCAGTTATAAAAAAGAACACCACCCATCAACAATGCAACATACCCACCACCACAGCCCCCATCACCCTCCTCCAACACTTGCCTATATTTGGGCCAGGCATTCCATTTCTTTCACTCACTATTATTATATTGTTCACTATTCTTATATTGTTGGTATAGTTATTTCTCAATCAGAGTGGTAGCATAGCAGGAAGTCATTTGCCTTTCATGTGGCCAACCCAGGACAGATTCAGGTTTGATTCCTGGTCTCTGATATGGTCCCCCAAGCCTGCCAGGAGTGATTTCTAAAAACAAACAATCAAAATAATAGTATTGAGTGCAATTTGAGCAATGACTACAATTCCCATTCAGGTTTAAGCATCTCCCAGTGTCTTTCTTCTACAAGCATTCTATGATAGTAATGGGAGAATATGCACATGAAAGTGAGAGAAAGCATAGAAAAAAAAATAATGGCAGCCTAGAACAATTCTTTGCTTAGAATCCCATTTTATTGTGATGATCTCCCAATCTTATAGTTACTTGTTATCTATTTGTTTTGATTTCATGATTTTACATATACTGAATTTGTATTTAACTCTCTGTATTTGAAAACCCTAGGTCCTAGGAGATTTAACATGACAGAACAGTAGACCAATGTTTGGCATATGCTGGTTAAAGTGGGATGTTCTGATTATTTCTCTGGATTAGAGCTATACTAATAGAGAAAGAGAGAGAAAAATATCACAGTAAAAATTGTGATTGCCTTGCACAAATTCAATTTAGGTTTAATCTCTGGCATCCCATATTTCCTTATGAGCACAGTCTGGAGTGCTGCCTGAGCACAGAGCTATGAGAAATTCCAAGCACTGTAAGATGTGGCCAAAAAAGAAACACAAAAAATTACATAATATAATAACGCATAGAGAATGTTATATTATTAACTCTGTACCATTCCTTCTTATTCTTTCATGGAAGGAAAGAAAGCAGTGTAATCAAGCTAATGATACCATGACTCTAAGTGGAGATTTGGAGGTAATTATATTCATGGTCAGTTCTCCATAAACATCTTCCACCAAAGGCCATAGGGTTAAAAAGCTCTTTGCTAATTTGATAAGGCACTGAATTACTTAGTAGTATATCTGGTGAAAATACCAGCTTTTAATGTGACCATTACATGTACAAGAAATCAATGATTTCATCAGCTTAATAGGGCGATAGCTCCTGTGTTCAATTTATTGTGTCAATTGCAGGGGTATCAATCGAGATGGCTTTGAACATTTCAAAGCAATTCAATTTTAGTGTCTGATTCCAAATTCAGTAGAAGCTCTGAAGAACTACAGAACAGGATGAAAAAAGCACATCAAATGGCATAAAGGAAACTAATCAGAAATATCACAAAAATAGGACAAGCTTCTAGTACTATAAATCCAAAAGATTAAAAAGGGAAATGCATTCTGTCTTAGAGACATTACCATGCATGTAACATTTCTTATTTTATTTCAGTCATATCATAAACACATTTTTTATTTTGGGACCACTCCCGTTAATACTCAGGGTTACTCCTGGCTATGCGCTCAGAAATCGCTCCTGGCTTTGGGGACCATATGGGACGTCGGATCAAACCAAGGTCAGTCTTGGATCAGCCTCATGAAAGGCAAACGCCATACTGCTGCACTATCGCTCCAGCCCCACATACATACAATTTGATATAATTTTCTGATGGTTGACTTGGCAGCATGGACTGGCCATGCATGCTTCCACCCAGCTAGAGACCTGACATTAAAAATAAATATAATATTTGGTATTATCTATAGGTAATCATGACAGAACATACAGGTAGTATTGGATTTTAAGGGTATGAGGTTAGGCTTATGTGGCAGACTCAGGAGAACATATAGGATGCCAGAGCTGAACCGTATTCAGTTGCATGCAATATAAATATTCTACCTGCTGTGCTATCACTCCAGCTCAGGTATTTATATAATTTAAGGGATTTTTTTTATCAAGGTGGTATTATCTTTATGGTATAACCTATAGTATATTAAGTTTTTTAGTGCTTAGGATAATAAGTGTAATATGTCAATCTTCATCTAAATTGTATGCCTAATTCTAAAGTGACTCTAAAGAATTGAAAAAAGAAAGTAATGGACCAAATAAAATTCCACACATATTATCTATAAATTTATCTATATCATATGTAAACTCTCAACTCCATGATCCAGAATTATATTTTCTTTCTTTCTTTTTTTTTTTTTTTTTTTTTTTTTTTTGGTTTTTGGGTCGCACCCGGCAGTGCTCAGGGGCTACTCCTGGCTGTCTGCTCAGAAATAGTTCCTGGCAGGCACCGAGGACCATATGGGACACCAGGATTCAAACCAACCACCTTTGGTCCTGGATCGGCTGCTTGCAAGGCAAATACCACTGTGCTATCTCTCCGGGCCCCAGAATTATATTTTCTAATTTCTCATCTGGACACTTTTCTTACTCTTCACCATGGTTATTCCATGGCTTTGTTATAGATCCTGTGTAAAAACAAAATCGACCTCACAGAATAACTTTTAAAAAAAGATATTTTAAAGAGGCAGAGGAGAATATAGAGATAATATAGGAGGCAGAATGTTTGCCTTGCATTCAGCTGAACTAGGTTAAATCTTAAGGATTTAATATTTTTCCCATCAAGCACCATGAGGATTAATTGCTGAATTCAGCACCAAATGTAAGCCCTGAGCATTGCCATGTGTGACTGTTTCCCCAATCCAAATAATAGCAGTTAAAGAGACAATTAAATTAATGGTGCAAATAATTTTTGACAGTCATTGATTCAACAATTTCAGTAATATGTGCCCACTGCCACCTCTCATTTGTGGAAGGCCTTGCAATCACACAAATACAGTATCTTGTTAAAAATCTTCAAACAAAAGCAGCCCACAAAGCTCACGGTCATATATTTAAGGTTGCTGCTATTGTTAGTAGAGAAAACATTTCCTTCTGAATTTCAACTATAATTTTAATTCCATTTGAGAGTGGCGTTAAGGCCACACCTGGATATGCTCAGGATATGCTTAGGACTTACTTCTGGCTCTATACTTAGTTATCTAGGGGACTATATTTGTCGTCAAAAATCAAACCAGAGTAAGCCACATGTAAGGTAAGAAAGAGCTCTACCTACTATGATAATTCTCCCTGTGAATATCCATTTTTATTCTAGTGTTAGGAAGAAACAGCGTGAATCTAGATGCATTGAGTAGTTGATTATTCTCTGTTGGAAAATGAACTGCTAAAATACAAAATAGAAGACCATATAGAGGTGACAGGATCTCTTGACTGAGAAAAACTGTGTGTTCTCTTTGATAAAATGATTGTATAGTCCAGTTAACATAAAGTCTTTCTCAGGTCTGTTTGAGTTGAGTTTCTGCTTCTTGAAACCAAGAGACTCTTGAATAAAGCAAAACGAGTTAAGACCTAAAACAGTCTTTTATAACATTACACACATATGTAATTTGAAGAGGATGACAACATAGGAACAGAAAATAGTCCCTCCAAACTGAGGTCAAAATGTTGTATTTTTTTCTCAGTGCCTTCCTGCATGTTTTAAGAAAACCAATACGTATGTCAGCACATACTTATATAAATATCACCCAAAGCACAGCTACTATATACAATTATAAACCATTTTAGCTCACAAACTAGACTACTGTGAGAAGTGTCTTAACATATTACAATTTTTAATCAGCACAATTTATATAAAACTGACTCAATTCTCCCTTCCTCTCATTTCCTTCATTCATTCCTACAATCTGTTTTTCCATCTTTCTAGTATTTTTTCCCAGTGTTTACAAGGTTCTAAGAATTCTGCTAAGAACTTGGAATGTAGCAGTGAAATAAAGGAAAAGTTTCTCTTTTCTTCTTTTGCAAAAAGATGAAAAATGTATTATTTTCATTTGAGACTGTAGACTACTACCCTGAAAATAATGTTGCTTCACACAAGTAATAGGGAGGAGAAAGGATGACCTGAAGAAGGCTAATGAGATAATATCTCTAGGCAAGGTGAGAAGTAAGCTCAAACACTGAGAAAGAAATATAGGCAGTCATTTAAGAATAGCATCTGAGCTTTTAAAGCATGGGTACTATCATTGCCTATATCATGTGGTAGTAAGGAGATTAATGAATTTTAAAAAACAAAATTTTTTAAAAATAATGTGGTGTCTCACATAATTTGGAGAAGCCACCTCGATTAGTTTGGAAGAAAGTAGGCTGATGCAAAGACAATGGCCAGGTCAAGGAACTTGGAAGTTCTTCCAAATGAAAACAATATGATGCTTTAGCAAGGGTCATAATTAGGGACCAGTCGATAATAGAGTGGTTAAGTCATTTATCTTGCATGTAGCCAACATGGATTTGATTCCCAGCATCCAAAATATATGGTCCAGGAGTAATTTTTGAGCCCCACCAGGTGTGGCGAGAGAGAGAGAGAGAGAGAGAGAGAGAGAGAGAGAGAGAGAGAGAGAGAGAGAGAGAGAGAGAGAGAGAGAGAGAGAGAGAGAGAGAGCAGAATAAATTCTATGGCTTTGCATTAGGCCAGTGTTTAAGGGGGGCACATTTGACCCCAGCAAGCAGTCATAACAAGTTAAGCCCCGTGTTTATGTCTCTGTATGTCTCTGGAGCTGAGAGTTGTTGTGTCCTGCTTCAAACCCCACTTCGAAAAGCTATGCGTTGCAAAACATGCTCATTGTAGCCAATAATCCAGACATCATCTCTGATTAAAATTTTTTTAAATTATTTTATATATTTTTGTTTTGCAGGTTAAAGTTTTTTTTTAATAAAGATACTATTTACAGCCATGTGGGGGGTCAAAAAATGTTTTCTTCTGCCTAGGGGGGCATGACAGAAAATAATTGAGAAGCACTGTATTACTCTGATGCCAATGGAGATAGACTAAAGTTGGGAGATTTGCATAGATAAATAATATTCTGAGTCAACTTCATCATCTATATACTAGATCATAAATATTCTCTTATAACTGTGCTATCTGCCTTCACACAGTGAAGCCTTACAATTATATATCTACATATATATAACTATACATATATATGCAAGTAAAGTATATATATACATATGATAATTATATATAATAGTACTCTGCTATATAAGAAAATCTGAGGAGAAAACTGATATTATTCTTTTTCTTCATGTTCACTACTGTTTAGTAACTGGGAAATGAGAAGACTAGCTGTTTAAATAATGGGGTGAGATTAAATTGTGCAGAGAGACTGCTGGATGGAGCGCTGGCATAGTGAGCTCAGCTGCCGTTTCAAACAGTTTTGAATCCCTGGACTTAGAGTTTCAGATCTCTGCAGGATGCACTGGTCCATTCATCCTTCCAAGGTAGATAAATTAAGTGTTGTACCATTTGGAATGTGTGTGTCTTTCAGATAATGCCTTAAAAGGCAAACTCTTTGTGAACATGAAAGACTGCTCAGCACCATTGAGTAACAGAGACCACCCTTGTGTCCTTGGCCTAAATTTCCTCCTTCTATACTGTGGTAGAGTGAACTCTTTTGGTGGCCAATATTTCAGTGATGGTTAAGTCTCGTGCAGTTTGCCTTTGGAATGTTTTCAGAATACAATCAACTTGATTCACACTAACAGCCTTGGCTTGCTGTGAGTCTTACTTTGGTTTGTCTATGCTTTATTTTAAAAAAAATGACATCCTCATCAGATATTCTACCTAGTAGACCAAAAAATAAAACCCACATAATTTTTAGGGGGAATGATAGCTTGATCTCTATTGGACGTTGTTAGCTCAGAAAAAATTCTGAGAGATGTTCCACAGGTCACCAAAATGGAAGGGCTGCAAAACTAAACATAATTAGTGCACTGCTGTCCTTTCATTAATATTTTTTTTTGTAAGGAAATTCTCAGCCATGTTCAGGTCTTACTCCTGGCTCTGAGTTCAAGGATCACTCTTGGAGGCTTCAGAGATGATGTGACATGTGAGGAATTGGATGCAGGTAAGACACATGCGAGAAAAGACTCTATTAAGTCCATTGTACTAACTCACTGGCTCCTATTTTTCACTCATGCAGGTGAACGCAGTTAACTTCTGAAGATTCAAAATTCAATTGTCATATAGTTTTAGTCATTTATTTTCTCATAATCTCTAGTGCCTGTAATTTTCAGGACCCATGTGCACATCATATAACTTAAATAAGTCATTATTTATTAAATAGTGGAATACTTCATCATATCACATTAAATAAATGTATATATATATATATATATATATATATATATATATATATATATATATATATATATATATACAGTTTATTCTTTTCCTAGCCCATGTTTCATCCTAGTAATCTAGTGATCTTTTAAGAGAATTTAGACAAATGAATTCCATTAACAGAATGTAAAACCAAATAAGTAAAATATTTAATTCTTTTTTGGGGGGGACCTGTAAAAATGAACTTCAAGTGTGAGGCAAAAAGACATAAAGAAATACTGATCCAGACAGTGCAAGTTCTTTTTGCTACCTGGAATCTAGGGAATCTAGAAGACTTGATAAAAGGTCAATTTTCTCATGCTGCTGTCCAGTTTTTCAATTAAACTTTTGGAAGAGTTTATAAGCATTCTGTTTAATATTGTTAGTTGATTTATTGTGAATTAGTTGACCAGTTAGATAAGGGTCTATTTCTGATCTCTAATATCTGTCCTGTTAGTATGTGTCACTTATGCATATATCATATTATTTTGAGTATTCTAAAATTTTAATGTAATTTTAAATCCACTATATCAAAGTGCACCTTTCTATTTCTTTGTTCTCAATACCTTTGTTTTCTTTGAGTAAAATCTACAAAATAGGTAGAATTTGTAGAATTGTTTGTTCTATTTATTATGAAAAACATTGTAAGTATTTACTTTATTTAATTCTTTCCTTAATTGTGTTTTATCTTAACAAAATATATTGTCAGCTTCCTTTCACAAGACATCACAAGGACTGCTTTTGCCTTTTAGATACTATCTTTGCAGCTTGCTTTGTTTGGTTTTTCATTTTGTTTTTGTTTTTGAGCAACAACCAGTTATACTCGGGTCTTTCTCCTGGTGCTTCACCCAGGTAATGCAATAACCTTACCCACTGTACTCTCTCTTCAGCACCATGAAGCTTGTTTTAAAGCAATGGCTTCAGTCATGTCTATTATTTTTTTCTGTTTTCATTAATTTACATGTACACACTACTTATTATCTAAAAATATAAAGGTGCATTACAGAGATAAAGATGAAGAGAACTTGGACATACTTAAAATGTGAATCTGCCTGAGAAAGTGCAGGGAGAATTTATTCAAGAAAGAGGACTAAGGATTTCCAAGCCAGTGAAAAATGGCCAATCACCCCAGTCCTATTCTTCAAATACGATGATCTGCTGCTAGGTGGGCCATGAAAACAGCATGAAAATTGGCTCATTTGGTCTATTAGCATCACTATGTTTCTCTCAGTTATACATTTTTCACATATTCTTAGACATTTCTTAATAATGGTTGCCATTCTAAGAAATTCCATGCATACAGATCTATTTAAACATCACCATCATTTATGAGTCAACAATATTACAATTTTATAGATGAGAAATCTAGAGCTAAAATAGAAGTAATTATATTCAAATTTAATATTTTTAAATGATTAAGGAGCTCCAAAATATCAAGGCAATGATATACATATGTATTATAGATATCATATATATGTATATGTTCCTCATTCTTAAGTATGAGTAAAAGTAAGATAATTTATGGATTATCACGTAATACAAAACACACTTAATAATTCCACTGTGAGTAACATTTTAACAAATATTTTTGTTTAAACTACTCTGATGATTCAATTTGCTGTTGTAGCCAGATATAAAAAGTATAGTATTTATGTCTATTAAGGGATCAGACTGAGGTGAGTTGTTTGGAAACTGGAAATATTGGTGGAGGGAAGGTGACAATGGTGATGGAATTGGTGTTGGAACAGAGTGCCTGAAACAACTGTATTATAAACACCTTTGTAAACCACACATTTTAAATAAAATTTTAAAAAGAAGGGCTGGAATGTTGTACAGAAGATGGTTAATTTGCTTTACATGTGGGTTCAGTTCCAATCCTTGGAATCCATATGGTTTCCAATGCCCACCAGGTGCAATTCCTGAGCTCAGAGCCAGGATTAAGTACTGAAAACCACCTGGTGTGGCCCAAAAATCAAAATAAATTTTAAGAAAAAAATTCCCCAAAGCACAGCATATGATACTCAACAAAAACAGGAGGGTTTATGAAATTTGAGAGCAATCATTACAAAGGAAAGAAAATTGGAGGAAAGTGTTTAATGTGGTATATTAACATATGAACAGGACTGAAAATAATGGGTAAATTAATCACATCCGGTTTTATGTACATAGTATAATTTTAAAAAATATAATCTAATAAGAAGGATAACAATTTTCTATACATAAGTTCACATTTTCTTAGAAAGATCTGTAATATGTTTAGAAAGATGGGGGTAAAGAGAGCAGTATTTCAAGCAACTGTCTTGTAGGGGACTGACCATGATTCAACTCCAGTATCAAATATGGTTCCTCCATGCACAATCACATATGACTTCAATCACAGAGCTTGGACTAGGCCTTGAACATCACCATATATAACGCATCCCCCTTCTATAATTTTTCCTCAAAAGAAAGATCTAGTACAATCAGACTTTAGATGACTATGACAGGAATAAATCAAGAAATAAGACAATAAGAAATAGCTACTCAATAAAAGAAGCTTATGATAATCTCAGACCTGCCTTAAAGTTTATCAGAGCCCTAGAGTATACTATGTCCTGGTCACAGTGTCTCTCTGCTTTCAACATGTATCTTTGATCTTTCCATTGATTAGCTTTCATTGATTACCTGATCTATTATAAACTACTACTATGCCAGGAAAGTGGGAGTTTTCTATGTGTGATGTATTTCAGTTGTCCTAGGACATTTGAGTATTATTTTCTTCTTTCCTTTTTTACTATTTTTTGGAATCGAGTTTAAATAAAAGATTAAAACTAAATTTCTCCTTAATAATTAGACTCTACTGCATAGGACTATTTGCTTTTCCTTCTGGAACAGTTCTGCACGTGAAGACAACTTAAGTGCCATTGGTAGGAGACTTTGTCCTTGCTAATACATTTCATACAGACCATCTGTCCCCATGACCATCTTCTATCACCCCTCACAATTGACCTATAATTTAGTTCCATTTGTTGATGGAAGAAAGCTTAGAGTCATCCTCCTTGATTTTCCCTGTTAGTGCCAGCCAGTCTTTGATCTGCCTATTCAGCAGTTGCAAGCAAAGCCCATTTCCTGAGCTGTTCTGGACTTTCCAGCAGCCCAACCTCAAAGTGTCTAGAATTCAAATAACAGAACTCTAAGATAGTCATAGCAATCTTGGATTTTATTTGATATGTGACCAGGTGAAAACCTCTTAAAATTTAAAACAATTCCAGGTGAGACTCGTTTAATTTCCAGCTTGTACAAAAAATAAGTTTTTCTACTTAACAAGTGCTTTCATTAGGAGTGGCCATTCATTTGCTAAGAGGCTTTGAAATATACCAGAAAACAGGCTGGCTGGCAGGTTGGTTTGTGCTGCAAGATACTCTGACAACCTGTCAAAGTTCCACTTTCTCACATTCTACCAACTTCTCTTTTCTAAAGAAAGCATGAAATGTCAAAATGACAGGTGCCGAAGCACAGCAGCATCTAGCTTCTGGGACGATTACCTTAGGAAGGAAAGAGTTGAAAAGTTGTGCAAGTGACAAATGCTGGAGAGAGAGAGATATAATTTGCCAGGTAAAGGAGTGGCTTGATGTTGCTTATATTAATCCTTTGGAATTGACTAATTTGTTCTCTGAGAACAACACCTAGATGTACCTAAAAATATGAGTACATGTGGATGTATAATTTGAGCATTAACTTTAATAACTAGTTGTACCACATTTGTTATTTAAATATAGTTTTCCCTAGTTCATTCATTGAATCTCATTAATAGTGCTCATTTTAAGGAAACTGGAGCTGAAATTTTGTTACTTTTTTAAAATTTATTTTACAGGGGTGTCATTCCTAATATTTCTTAGGGCAACTTATGATTCTGTGCAAGGGGTATCATGTAATTCCCGGGATCAAATCTAGGTCTTCATATGCAACACTTGCACTCAGCTCTTTGAGAGATTTCTGGACACTTCTTACATTTTAAATGAGTGAACTGATATTATTAAAAAATCCAAGTGAAGTTAAAATATAAAAACTACAAAACCAAACTTTTCTCATATTTTCAGTGTGGGATCATTAAATACAACTGGATTGACTTTTACTAATAATGAATAAATCATTCTAAATTAGAGAACGATCAAAATTTTTAACGTGTTTCAAATTTTTATTTTATTTCTCTCAACTCAGATCCTATCTGATGAATAGATAACTATTCTATATTATGAATAGTATGGCTATTCTATACTAATAATATGCAAAGATGTTCTAGAAAACAGGGCTTCATCTTTAGTGATAAGCATTCTTAATCATTTGAGCTAATCTTACCAATTTTTGTGTTTTACTTGTTGGCTTATGGCCACATCTGGTAGTACTTGGGGATTATTCATGGTTTTTTGTGTGGGAGATAAAGCAGTGCTGGAAATTGAAACTGAATGTTTTCAGTCTATTCACAGTTTATCCATCTGTCTCTCTGCCCCCAATTTTTCCACTTACTATGGTAAACAAATCTATTTGACAACAGGGGAAATGTGTAAGTAATAATGTTTTGATCATACTCTTTGCCCTGAAGAGGAATGACAGGGGATCATAACAAGAATGAAAAAACAAAATAAGATAAAAACACTTAAATTCTCAGAGGGATAATAATAGGAGGGCTCTACAAAGTAAAGGATAAGACTAGTAAAGAACTTTCCACATATTGTTTCCTTCATTTTGGCATCTACACTTAATTATACTCAGGGATCACTTGTGGTAGAGCTGGAAGGCCATATGGGGTGTCAGAGATTTAACTTGGTCCGCCACATGCAAGGCAAAAACTTAGCCATTGTATTATTTCTCAGGCACCCAAATATACATTTTAAAAAAACTTTCATTCTGTGTCTTTAGAAATTTAAAAGGAGTATTGCATTTAATTAGAATGATACATCAGGCAGGGAGATTTTTTAAAGCTTAATATGACTTAGAATTCTATCACATAAAAACAGAATTTTGGTGAAACAATCTGCATAATTTATACCTGGAATATTTTTTATTCTAAGTTTGTATACTTACAAGAATGAGGCAGTTGTGTGTGACATTGACAACAGACTTGTAATGCCAACAGCTAATAAATAGGATTTCTGTCTATTGTTAGGCAGTGTGATATGAGTAAAAAAAAAATCTACATATATTATGTAACAAATTTCTACTTATAATCCAAAATGGAATAATTCACCTGCAGGAGTCTAGTGGATCTTCTACCAGTGAAAGTCACACAAATTAGAATAAAAGGTGAAGGACAAGCAGAAAGAAAAAAAAATCTCTTCTCCAGAAACAATAAGCACACGGGTCAATTCACATGCTGGGAAAATTGTCAAGAACCTTTTTAGCAGTTTCCAGCAAATCACCTGATTCTAGATTGCAAGCTACAGCGATAATTCCTTTAACTTATACATTGCTTCCTCAAAATGAAAATAAAACTAAGTTGTGAACATGAGATATTGACAGTCTCCTTGATCTTAGAGTCTACAATCTTGACAATGGTCTGTAAGCACCTAATTTCCTGTATGATAGTCCATCTATCTCCCTAGGGTAACACAGAGTGTCTGATTTTTTTTGTTCTGATCAATCCCAAAGACAATATTTGTCCAGAAGCAATTCCAGAAAAAAGTCCTTCACACATTGTTATGTAAGATAGTTAATCTTTAAAGGTTAAGGTTGAAAGAAATGCCTTTAATACTGAAAGTAAAAACAAAATAGTGATCCACCAAAGCTTTCATTCCAATTCCACCAGTGAATTCGAAGTCATTCAGGTTTATTCAATTATTACCGATAGAAGCTTTAATTGAAGCAGATTGAGTAACTTGTACAATGCAATATTAAGCAAACACCAAAACAAATAGGGCTGTGGAATAGTATGGGTGATTCTGATCATGCTAGAGAACATGCAAGAAAAAGACCATTAGGTTGTGTCATTTTAGTTTAAGATATGCTCAAAAAAACAACCAAAAATGAAAATAAAAATTGAAAGTGAAAAATATTAAAGTTGATTGACTTTTAAAAGTATTTCCTTTCATTGTTATATGGCTGATCCAACTGAAAAATAGAAATAAAATGTTTTATCCAGCAGGGTGGGTGGAGACCCAATTAAATTCTGAGACTCAGCAAGACTCACATAAAAGTTTCACCACTGGTTGAAAGGATGGCAACTTGAGGACCGGAAGAAAGATATCTGGGGAGATGCAGATGGATCTCAGTATCTTCTCTATAAAGCTCACTGACTTTTTAATGGTGAACAAAAATCTCTAATGTTCTAGAAAATTAATACACATTGCTTTATTTCCTATAATTACCTCAATTGAGGGGATACACATACAGGGGAGGTTAATTATTTTAAATAACCAATGTAATTCTTCTGCTTTGATTCCATAACCTTGACTAAAATAAGTTTCTAAAATGATTTAAAGGAGTATACTGACTCACAGAGAAAACAAAACTACTGGATAAACCAAGGCAAATTCTATTATTTTATAACGTGAGTTTATTTATTTGTATACAAAACTATTAGATATCAGGGATTAGGTTAAGGAAACAATAATAGAGTAATTGTTCACTCTACAGATAATTGTGAAAATGTCTAATATCCTAAAACTGAGTAGCTTCTGTTATTTTTCTTGCAGGGAGGTTTGTCCATACCTAGCAGTATTTAGAGATTACTCCTGACTCTGTTTAGGGATTAGTCCTGTTGGTTTTGGGGGACCCTATTTGGAGCTGAGGAGTGAATCATATTGGCCACATAAATGTGAGCATATAATCATCTCTACTTTATTTCCTGTTCTTGATTTTGAAGTTTGAGTGTGAATACATATCTATGGTTCACACAGTTTTCCAAGCTGTGAAACAGAAATGTGCATTCAATATTAAACTGCATTGTAATGAGAAGAAAAAAATCTAAATATTTAGAAGAATAGAAACATTTGAATTAGGTACTGGTTTTTTTTTCCATCCTTTACATTCATCTGTATAATTTCTAATTGTCTGCCAAAGCATGTTAACATTATTAACTATGTTTAAGTTTATGTACCAATCTTGGCAACTGTCATATATTTCCTAGTATTTGGAATAATATCTATATTTAAATTTACTAGTTGTTTTACCTTTATCAAAGTCTTTAAACTTGTAGAGATTTAACCCCATATTTTTCTGGATCCTCAAGGTTTATTTTTTTAAATTATATCATTTAAACACCATGGTTACTAAGACTGTTTATAATATAGATGTTTTTTCTTTCTTTCACAATTATAAAGTTCATGATTGAGTTTCAGTCATACAACGTACAATACATTTCAACAGTGTGTTTTTCTCACCACCAGCGTTCCCAGTTTCCCTCTTCCCCTCTGCCCTCTTGCTCTGCCTGCTTCTGTGGCAGACATTATTCATTTTTCTCTCCTCTTGCTCCTCCTCCTCTTGCTTCTCCACCTTCACCACTTCCTCCTCCTCCTAGTTTTTCTTTTTATCATTCTCTCCTTTTTTTTCCTTTTAGATGCCATAGTTTCCTATATTGTTACTGAGGGGATATTAAACATATTACTTTGCCTTTTTTTATCACACAGTTTCATTTAGAGTGATCATTTCCAAATATCATTGTCACAATGATCCCTTCTCTGCCCTTACTGTACTTCCCAGCTATTTGTGGCAAGCTTCCTACCATGGGCTGGTCTTTCTGATCTTTATCTTTATTATCTCTGAATATTACTAACATGCTATATTTTTATATCTACAAATAAGTAGAATGAGTCTGAGGGAGTGAGATAGACATTGACTCAATTTCTTAACATTAAAAGGAGTACTAAAAAAACTATTTGTATAAATCTTACTGAAAATTGTTAATGTTAACTTTGGCAAAACTTCATATACAATTTACTATATAATTCTCTCCATCAAAAAATAAAACAGATTTTTTTGTCTATCACCATTCAAACAAACAAGAAAAGCATAAATAGTTCACAGTTAATCTGTAAATTGAATTTAAATCTATATAATTTATTTTTTGTTTTGCCTTTTTTTTAATTCTATGTTTATGGTAGATAAACCATACCAAACTGTGCCTTACTCTAGGCACAGTTACTTAGGGTCACACCAAACTGTACCTTACTCTAGGTTTTGCTTTCAAGGATCACTATTGGCAGAGTTCAGGGAGTCATTCACAATGCTGGTGATTATATCTAAACCAGCTAAATGCAAAGCAGAAGACTTAACCCCTATACTCTCTCCAGGTAAGGTCTTCTATTTTATTTATTATTTATTTTTGGTTTGGGGCCCATACTCGGATGCACTCAGTGGCTACTCCTGCATTTGAGCTCAGAGATCACTACTGGTAGGCTTGGGGACCATATGGGATGCCAAGGATTGAACCTGGTCTGTCCCAGGTAGGTCTTCATGCTAGGCAAACACCCTGCCTCTGTACTATCACTTAGGCCCCACCCTTCTATTTTAAAAGTATTCTGTAGAACTAGGTATAGTGAATTAGAAAAATTACACATGTAAATTATTATCATCATGCTCAATGCTATCACCATCATCATTTTTGATCCTATGCTCATTCTCATTAACATTACCATATTTTTAGTACAGTAAGATGTTCTAGACATTGGTCATATTTTAATAACATTAAATAACAAACAGTTCATTCTAAAAGTATAAACAGGACTCTAAGTCATAATTTTGGTAAATTCAATTTCTTGATCTCAAAAGTAAGAGTGACAATTGCATGCATCCTGAGATTCTTTTGCAGGACTCTTATGCAAGTTTTGGGAAAGGCTTATCTTTTACTTTTTGTTTGTTTTGTACCCAGAATTTTAGTGTTAAGGTATTACTTATAACTATGCACTCAGGATTTATTCCTGGTAGGTTTTGAGAAAATATGGGATGTCAGGAATTGAACTTGGATCAATTGTGTGCAAGGCAAACAGCCTACTCATTGTACTATCTCTCAGGCCCCAAAATTTTTCTTTGGAATAATCAGAGCTTCAGTATCAGAATAAATGGTGGTATTAAAATCAAATTCACTTGATGTAGAAGACAATTTGCAAAACTGGACATAGGAAAGGTGAATGTGCTCAATATTTAAAATCAACCCTGGTAGTGAAATCAAATGGATTGTTTCCTTTGGGCTAGAAAGACTGCAATTCTTTCTCCCAATGCAGCTAGGTTCTAAAGAACCAGCATGAAGGACCACAGCAAGTGCAAAGACCAGGGTCAAATGCCCAAGCACATAAAAGGCTCGAGCTCTTCATTTATATTTATTCACACATTAAATCATTTCTGTCTCAGAGATACTGATCACCTGAGTTAAAATATGCAGTTTTGCATTCAGCAAGAATTTTATGAATTATTATATGTCCTTTAAAGACAATTGTCTTACTATTTTAAATTATTGACTTCAATTTGCATTCTCTCTCATGAGAGTTGCCCACCAGTTGGTACTTAGTATTGTACCAAAAAATTAGAAGCCAAAGGGGAGCCATATCAGAGCTCTATGGTGTTATTTCTTACTTCAGGATTTTCTCAGTTGTGTACCATTTGAAATTTATCATTGAAATTGTTTACTTTAAAAGTAAAATTAATCTGTAAACTTAAAAAATACACGCAGGTTTTAAGGACCATAATCTAGACTTCTGGGACTTTAATTTTGGCCTAGAATTGTAATAAATGCATTATAAAACTCTTTGACTATTATCATTATCTTACTATGTAGAAGTCCATTTATATTAAGTATTTACAAACAGAGATAATATACAGATGAGTTTTCCCTAGCTTCCAGGTTTACCAAAATAAGAGAATGAAATTGTGACAGCAGACTCTGAGTTATGCCAAATAATCTTTTTTTGTTTGTTTGTTTTGGGCCACACTGGGTGACGCTCAAAGGTTACTCCTGGCTATGTGCTCAGAAATTGCTCCTGGCTTAGGAGATCACATGGGAAGCCAGGGGGATCGAACCTCAGTCTGTCCTAGGCTAGAGCACGAGCAAGGCCTTTCTGCTTGCTCCACTGCTCAGGCCCCTATGCCAAATAATATTAAGATTTAGTAGTTCATTTATATTAATTTTTTATAGACATTGATAATAGATAGATGAGTTTGCCCTAGTTCCCAAGTTTACCAAAATAAGAGAATGAAATTGTCATAGCAGACTCTGAATTATGCCAAATAGCTGAGAAAAATACAAGTTCAACTGGGAAATTTATAGTTTGATGGTCACAGTGCCAATTAGCAAATTTGGCACAAGGTAATTAACAAGTTAGACAACTTGTTGTCTTTAAAAAAAGAAAAACTAAATTGGTGGTCCTGGTTTCTTGTTTCAGTGTTATGTTAATATAGCAGCAGAAACAGGAACAATATTGAACTGGCAGTTAAGTGATTTAATTTTGAAGACATTATAGTTGCAGAGGCTGCATTTAATAGATCAATGTGTTTAAGATGCTTGAAGATGTATAGATTAAAGATTAGTTGACTGGTAGAGTACCTAGAAATCATTATACATTGCAAAGCCATGCACATCACTATGCACTTGTCTTTCACAGTTGTCAATAATACTATACACTTGCAGGTAGTCCCAGATCTGCCTTCCACCCAATACTAGTTTCTTTGGCTCAACATATATTATTCACTTTCTGCAGTAATGTGCTTAAATACTATTGCCCAGCCTTAACTTTAATTAAGGGTGCTTGTCAAGTTTAGCTGGGAGTATCAATACTATGGTTATAGTAAACAGTTCACAAGTCACTAATTTTTATGACTTGAGACAATTGTAGGCCTTTTTTTTTCAGATGAATTACACATATGAACAATGCAATAAAAGAAAGGACAGTGCATCTTCTTTGGAGGTACAGGCAACATCAAAGAAGATCTGGCTCTATAAAGATTTCTGTAAACCAGCATTTATTAATCTTAATTTACTGATTATCAAAGAAGAAAACTTTAGTACATGGTATGAAAGTGTGTAAAAAATGAGGTGGGTGTTTTGTTTATAACAGAAGGAATATAATAATAACAATAATAACTACTTCCTTTATCTCTAATGACACATTTCCACGTACTTGAGTCTGTGTCAATCAGATTATTATTTGAATAGTCAGTAATTTGTCATCATGAATTCTAGAGGAGGAATATGTGCACATTTAACTTGAATAAAATATGATGAATAACTTTTATCTTCACTAAAATTATACAATTATGGAAATATGATTTGGAATAAGATTAGAAACTGTCTAGTTCAAATATTGATAGAAGTTGCTAAAATCTAGGGACAAGTCTAAGATTCTAAATACTGAAAACAATGTGGGGTCTAGACCCTATTTTACTTTTTAATGTATGTTTTCCACAGCTTTTACAGTATGCTCTGAAATGTCTTTAGAATGAATAGGGGTGAAAAAACTAAAAAATAATTTGGACTTTCTGCCTAGATTGCTGATGTGATATGACATATTTTAAAACAAATCTTAGTTCCACATTGAAAGCATTCTCCATCAATATGCCAACCTAACCAAACATCCCTAATATTTTATTTTAGATTACTTCTCAATTAATCTATTTTCATACCAGTGAGAATGGCAAATACCAGGCATATGGAAACAACCAGTGTTGTCAGTGTTCTCATGATAAAAATAACTCTCATTCACCAATGGTAGAAATGTTGACTGCTTGTCTCTCTAAAAAAAATATGGAAATATCTCCAAACATAGGAATAAATCTATGAGACTAGTCCAGTTCACTTGACATTTATCACCAGTCAAAAACATTGGATTAAAAGAATATATGCATACCTATTTTCATCACTCTACTTAACAAAAAATATGGAAACAACCCAAATATTGATGAGTAGCTTAAGAAGTTGTGATATATCTGTATCTACACAATCAATTGAATATGTTCAGCTTTAAGGAAAAACAAATGCATAAACATGGTTGAAAGTATTGTATGGCCTGCTTTCTACTATAAAGAAAGGCAACAATACAGAGTAATCTCTCTCATATATGGAACTTAAAGGAATACAAAGAAGTAGCAACAAGGGCCAAGGCAACACAATTGGAGAAATGATCCACACTTTTTAATCAGGGATGGGGTTTTAACAGAAAGGAGTGTTGGCTTTTTTATAAGAGGGTAGATACATGGAGGTAAAAGTGGTGTTGGACTATATATATATAATCACAGAACTTCAAACAATAAAAAATACTTGTTCAGATACACAGAAATAAATAATTCAATCTCAATTATTCATGAAGTTTCCTCTCCTTCATTTAAATCAAGCTATGTTAGTTTAAGACCTAAGTATTGTGAAGTGAATTTTCAGTTTAGTGCATTAAGATACACAGAGAAAGTATTTGATAAAGATAAGATGATTCAATTAAAACATCCAAAGATACTGATTCTAAGGCTATAACTTTCTTTTTATCTATTATCCTCTAACATTTCTATGTACCCTTTTACATACCAATGAAACTATATTAACACAACTGAAGGGACACAAATTATTGACCCCATTCATAAAAGCTATTAAGGAACATGTTTTATATTTCCTCTGAATCAGTCGAATATTCTTATTCCTCAATGAGCTATAAAGAACACCAATGGGACGATTTTCAACTTTGATTCAAAGAATTCTTTTATTCTATGATTTTTAAATGCCTTCCTTAAGGTTTTATTGCCGATATAGTTGAGTCTATATCTGTGATTTTTTGATTCAGTGAATTTCATTAAAATATTACAGGCATAGAGTTGATTTATTTGACTAAGATTGTCTTGTTAATGTATTATATGTGATAGATATATATCGTACATATATAACTCCACTGTTTGAATTAATTATAATATTTTTTATTTTGAAGATGGTTTCTCAAACAATAATTATTTACATCAATTCTCAAAAGGCTTGAGAATAACTCCTTTTGATAGCAAGTTTGAGAAAAGTTACCAATTTAATTTGGATATATATCCTATGCAATAATCACATTGTGTGTATGTGTGTGAAATACTTGATGCTATTTTCAATGTAACAGAACTAAATATCAGGCAGAACAAATTTTATTGTGCCAATTCACTTGTTGTATGGACTTAGATCAGTGGTAAATGGAGAATAGACACTGGGAAACAACCCCACAGACTTGTAAATAAACTTGTTCTTTTTTCTCTGACTGTTCGTATTTTCTCAAAGATATACAAGTAAATGTTGGAGCAAACATACAAAGTTACTAACTCTACATGGTCTATATGAAAATTCACATTATTTTTAAGGCTTCAAAAGAAAGCATCACATCATTTTGTTCAAGAAATAAATATGGCTTAGAGAAGAACAGAAGTCTTAAGGGTATAACGATATAAAATCAAGTACAGGGGCTGGAGTGGTGACACAAGTGGTAGGGGATTTGCCTTGCATGTGCTAACCTAGGACGGACCATGGTTCAACCTCTTGGCAACCCATATGGTCCCCCAAGCCAGGGACAATTTCTGAGCACATAGCCTGGAGTAACCCCTGAGAATCACCAGTGTGGCCCAAAAAGCAAAAAAAAAAAAATCAAGTATAATAGTTAAATGTTCTCACATTTATATCCATGCACCCCTGCTTCTAAGTTTTTTGTCTTGCAGGACATTGTGAGGTGCTCAGTGTTTTTAAATCAGTATTCAAAAGACAGGGGTTTGTGAGAGAATATTAGGTTTTCTGAGATTAAGAGATGGTGGATCCATGTCCCAGAAAGCCGTCTTTGACTGCAGGGTTACAAGAAGCAATTTTATGGGTTATGAGGATAGGAAAGGGCATTTTTAGAAAGGTGGGTTACAAGCTGTTGAGCACCAGTTAAATTTACTCAGGAGCTGGTCCTTGAAAACCATTTCTATAAAGTCTGAAAACAAAAAAAATTGACAAAGGTTTCTATCCTCGAATACATAAGAAAAAGATGAGAAATCTTTCTTAACACTTCAATCATCCTTAACCAAACAGCCTTTCTGGTTAATTCAACAACTAACTTCTTAGCTTATTATTTTAAGGCATGATGAGATGGGGCCATACCTCATTTGTGCTTAGGTCCTTCTCCCAACTCTGTACTAGAGGAGGTAGCTCCTGTTAGTTTATGAGAAATCATATGCTACTGTACATTACACCAATATTTACTACAGGTAGACCAGCACTTGAAGCCATTCCTGTTCTATTATCCTGTGCCATTCAGGATACTGGACATAGGTATAGAATGAATTCCAGACCAAGCTCTCTCTGCTTTCCTGTCTGTGTATTCCATGAACACCCTAAGAATTATGCAGAGGTGGAAGACAATGGATTACTGATCATAACAGGAGATTCTGGGTAAGTATACTGTTTCTAAGAGCAAATTAAAAAACATGGTGTAGTCTAGGAATAGTCTTGTGGTTCGATCACTTATTTTGCATGTACAAGGACTTTAACTCCATATCTGACAACCAGGGCCCCCGAGTAGCACAGCTGCATAGAATATGGCTGTCACAAGAAAGAACATGAGTGGGGCTAGCATTAAACCACCCACTCTAGATGGATGAGTCCCATTAGCTGAGCCTCTTAGATTCCCTGAGCATTGTTTTAGAGAAACAAAGAAATGCAATTAATAAATAAATATATGGTAAATAATATGGTAGCATAATCACATTGATGGTACCATATAATCTTCAAAAATCCAAGTTGATTGATGATTCCGGTTATTCATTATTTTAGAAAGAAATAAATTATATGGTTATGAATGTAGTTATATAGTAGTTCTCCTTTGTAGAACTTCTCACAGTTCAATATCCCACATGTGTGATAGATTTCCTAGGAAGTACAACTTATGGTTCTGTATTTTGACACAGAACATATTATATCCCTCTTATTTAAAAGTAAAATGGCTGTTATTCAAGACTTTTGCAATGTGAGCATTGCAATGAAGGGGTAGAGAATGGACTCAATTTCAAATCCAAGAAAGACAGCCGAAGATTAGTAGCCCAGGAAGTGTGTTTGTGTGTGTGTGTGTGTGTGTGTGTGTGTGTGTGTGTGTTCAGAAGTGGGAATAGATGATGGAAAGGAAGGGAGATTTGGGGGAATTCTTACTGGACTGATTTAGTAGAATTCTCATAGTAATGGCTTAGGAAGAAGATAGGATGGGAAGTGAGAACCAAAAGAAATCAAATGGGAACAAAGGTGATATGTCTATGTTCATTCACTAGATGGAAAGACCTTTAGATAGTTAAACCAGTAGCACTAGGCATATTTTGGAGTATTTTGACCTATTCTATAAATATATTATACCACCTGGCATATCACCTAAATTGTTCTGCATTGGCTTAACAATCTAACCACAGATTCAATGACCTAATATAAAGGTTTGCCTTAGAATATTTGAATTTTCTAGGCAGAGAAAATAGAGGTTTATTTAGCTTCCCTTTGTTGAATCTGAGTTTTCTTATAAAGCAATTTTTATTTCCACTCATTCACTAAATAACTTTGGTTAAGACACTTAACCTCTGGATCTTCAATTCCTCATTGGTGCAATAAAAAGTTTAAGTGAATAATCTCTCATGCCCTTTCTATCATAAAAAATACCAATTAGGTCCTCTCTATTTCTGTGTATTCAATTAATGTTTTACAAAGAACAGATTAAAAGGATCAGTTTTCTTGTTATGAGCTGGAAATAACAGATGATTTTAGAAAGAAGAAGAAGGCCAATGTCATATTCTAATATCTTCTAACAAAAGATGTATTTGTTTTGGTATTAGAGAAATCTCTCCCAAAAGAAAACTGAATGCACTAAAAATAGAAAAACCTTGTTTTAGGATGTAAAATTAAGGTACAAGATTGAAATGTAAATCTCGAATGAACTGTAAAGAGAGAATATTTTTTTCCAGTAGGAAGCCACTTCTTTGCATCAAATGTACAATGCAGCAGAGATATTCATCCCAATAGAAAAGGATGTGGAGAGGGAAAATCTACTATCAATAAAAGTGAAGATATTTAAGGGAATAAATCAAATTTACTCCCAAGCATAGTTGAATATTTGTGTTAAATTCATTCCTAGAAGGCCATGCCCGTGCCTTTCAAATCACAAAAAGCAGCACCCCACATTTCCAATGATAATTCCTTATTCACTCCTCCTCTTTATTAATCCAAGAGAGAAAAGTACTCAACTGTTTGTTTTTTGTTTAAAAATTCTGGATAGATACAGATATGAATAAAGAGTTTTTTGTTTGTTTGTTTGTTTGTTTGTTTGTTCCAGAGCAAGATTGCAACGGTTAAACTCAGCATCCCAAGTTTTTCTGTTGAAGTATAACACTTTTATAGTAAAAGAGCTGCGGCTGGGTGTGACCCACAGTCATGAGCTTTGACTTCATGGCTATTAGCAAGGAGAGATGAAGGTCACAACTAGTGGGAGGAATAAAATAAATGAATCTTATCTGAAACTTTCAGTTATCAGGTTTAAAGTATACGTTTGTTTTTAATTGTTTACTATCACACTATCTTTTTTTAATTGTTTACTCTCACAAACGAAACAGGATATAGGTAAGCAATTCGGGAGGCCTTACAGAATCAACGTGCAGTTTGTCCCAAGGAATTTGTTATCTCCGATTGTGTCCCTTGTTCGGGGATTTGTTCTGTTTTCTGACTCCGCACTTGCAATTCAGGGCCAGAGCAATATGCTTCCCTTGAGTCAGGAGCTGTGGTCAGTGAATTTCATCTCGCACTGTCAGCTGCGAGCTAAATTGTTATAGCTCCACCTAGTGGACAAATGCACTTTGAGGGGGAATTGTCAGTCGCTGAGGCCGAATGAATTCACAGCCCAGAAGCCAGGAAGCATCCGAGGAAGATTCAGGCTGCAGAAATCATACTGACAACTCACAGAGTAAGCTGAAGATTCCAATGGCAAAATCAAAGTATAATTATTAGAAAGCGGGAAAGCAGAAGCTTTCTCATTACTTCAAGGACCTCTAGAGATTTTTATAGCTTCTAGAGCATGCTGTTAGGCATGAAGAGAGGCAAGTCAGAGGGAGGAAATTAATAGAACCCAGAGGTGAAAACTAATTCTTGGAATTTTCCGAGAAGCGCACACAAGCAGATAGAAGTGCTAAGCCTTTTGGAGTTTGACCAGTCTCCCAAGATTCTTAAAGAACTAAATGATAATATCAATACAAAGCCACAGTTAGATGAACCACCTCCACACTTGCCCTTCCAGATCATTATGGGGCCTTACTAGTTTACATGTAGTCTTGCCTTTTCCTGTTTTTCTAAGGAGACATGACCAGAAATCAAAGAATTGGGTACCTATGTTGGGATACTCAGACATCAGAGGCGATGCTGACTCTGAGATGAGAAATCTTGAGGTTCACAAACAAACTAGGCACAGACATATGGGAAAACATACAAAAAATGCAACCATCTTTCAAAATAATTGTCATGGGTTCATTTCCCTTCTTTCCTTTGCCCCTTCATTGCATCTGGGGTTTGTGTTACCCTAGAACCAAAGAGCTCCCACTACAATCATTTCCTCTCTACACAACCCTCCCCAGGATGTTTTTACTCCACATTATGTATAGCAGTCCTCTGAGAGGAACTGACAAAACAACTTCTGCTAATTTTCTTTTATTCAAATCAATGTTTTTTTTCTTTTTATCCACATCTATATAGTGCATTCAGAAACATTTGCATTGATAGCAATTTCCAGAATGTCCTTGACATGAACAATTTCTATATTTGAGACACAGTCTCTTGTGAAGAGAGAATATAGATAATGTGGTAAAGCTGAGTTGGCATATCCATTGTGGAATCACAGGTAGATGGCACCTGGAATGGAACAGACATTCAACAGATATTTTTGAAATTGAAGTAGAAAGGCAGATTGTAGTCTAATAGGTCTTATTTAACTTGGTTTCTGAGACAGCTGGTTGTACAACTACAATGAATACCATCAAGGGCCAAAGTCTATCACTTTGAACTAGAAAATTTGGGGGTCTGTGATCAAGAGTTGAATCAAGACAATTCTGCTCCCTTTTTACCATTTGTTGATGAATAAGTTACCACAACTTTTTATTACTCAATTTACATAAAACTGAGGTGATTTGGCTAAAGAGGCAAGAGAAGGAATTATGTTTAGTTCAGAGGTTTGGGGTAATAATAAAATCAGCCATATGAAGACTTTAGAATCCTCTGAGACTCCTCCAAATAGTGATGACTTAATAAGTTTTTATATTTTGAAGACATTACAATGAAGACAGACAATCATTTGTAAGTTGGTTGATCAAGAAATTCATAAGTTCATGGGATCAGAGATATGGTATAGTGCTTTCATGCCTGACCTGGGTTCAATCTCATGCATTCCATATGGTTCTCCAAGTTTAACAGGAGTGTTTCTTGAGTGCAGAGCCAGGAGTAAGGCCTAAGCACCGCAGTGTATGTCCCTCAAACAAAAAGTAAATTTAAAGTAATTAGTAAGGGAATTCATTTCAACTGCAACTCTTTTTTTTTTTTTTTTTGGTTTTTGGGCCACACCCGGTGACGCTCAGTGGTTACTCCTGGCTATGCGCTCAGAAGTCGCTCCTGGCTTGGGGGACCATATGGGACTCCGGGGGATCGAACCGCGGTCCATCCAAGGCTAGCGCAGGCAAAGCAGACACCTTACCTCTAGCGCCACCGCCTGGCCCCCTCAACTGCTACTCTTCTTTTTTTTTTTTTTTTTTTTTTTTTTTTTTTTGGTTTTTGGGCCACACCCGTTTGATGCTCAGGGGTTATTCCTGGCTATGTGCTCAGAAATCGCCCCTGGCTTGGGGGGACCATATGGGACGCCGGGGGATCGAACCGCGGTCCGTTCCTTGGCTAGCGCTTGTAAGGCAGACACCTTACCTCTAGCGCCACCTTCCCTGCCCTCAACTGCTACTCTTAACTTACGTATCTTCTGATTTTAAAATTAGGTATCTTGGGTCCAATTTTGGAGGCCACTTTGTGAAAAATAAAAAAAAATAGGACAGACATATTTGGTTAAAGATAAGTGATTATTTCTTCCTTTTAATACATTTTACTAGTTATCAGAGAAAGCACCTTCAGTTATTTTAAATCAGTTTTTCAGATTAAAGTGATAGGACAAGGACTAAGCAACTCACTTGCATGTGTCTGACCCTGATATGATGCTTAGAGCTAAATGGTTTCTACATATACAGAGAATTGCCAAATGTCAACTCTGTGTACTTCTGGGGATGACCCTACTATGCAAATAAATACTGCATACTTCTCAATGTACCTGGCATAGACATAATAAAGCCCTCCCACAAAGTATCGACATGCTGAGCTGGAGCAATAGAACAGAGTTGGTCATCTGCTTTGCAAGCAACTGATCTGGTTTGGATTCTAGGCAGCTTTTGTACAAAGAGCCTGCTAGGAGTGATCACTGAGTACAGAGTAAGCCCTAAGCATAAAAACCAACAATTTAACAAAGATAGAAGAGGAAAGTGAATCAATGTATGTACACAACAGCTGGAAGCTGGTGGAAAATAAATTTTCTTCCCCAGGTTTCTAGAAATGAATGTAGTCCACCATACCTTATTTTCACCCCAGGCATTCTTTCAGCAGTGCTTAGGGCTTACTTTTACTTTGTTTGTTTTTGGGTTTTGTCCCAAGCCCAAAAATCATCAATAAATTTTGTCTAATAAAAGCTTAAAATAATACACTAAATTTAATATATGCAACATGTAAAAACAACAAATATTTTAGCATGATGTATTTATGGTACTTAACAGAACTCTTTTGCTGCATATCCAAAATGGGCTCTTTTTTAGACTTAAAATAAAATCACCCTTAATGTTGTTTTCCTGAAAAAGCCTCACATCTGCAGCCAAAAGGAGGTGCAGAGTCAGAACTCTGAAAGGTCCTTTTTGTAATGCTTTTGGTCAGGTATGGCATAAGTTGGCACTCTCTGTTCTCTAATACTATGTCTGCTGTTCATTCTAGACACTTATTTGTCTGCTGGTAAAGACTACTTTGCTTTTTGCCTAATAGTTGTGTTTTATAAGATTCTGCCAACTAGTGTCTGCCATCAATTAGCATTCTGTTGACAGTGATGTTTCTGAAAAGAAGAAATAAAAACCAGAAAAACCTAGTCTGCTGTGGGTTTACCTCACTTACTCAAACTATCTTCTTTCCTCCCATCAACAGTTCTGTTCCTGGGCAGCTCATAAAATGGAAGTGAATCAGAAGAGCAATCCATTTTTTCAGTGCTCTTATGCGACTTCTTCAATGTCAGAAATCTGCTGGATGATTAACTTTAAGTACAATAACCATCCATTGTCTAGACTCCATAAACACCCAAGATCTGATTCCACTTTGTGCCTCCATCCTCACATTCTTAATGCTTAAACTGTGCCCTGGTGACTTTTCTGTTAGTTAAGAGATGTACAACATAGGGGCAAAAATCAATCTTAATTAAGGCAAACTCTGGAATTATGATCGAAGGAAGGTACATTAGCCCAGTGCTTCCAGCTCCCCATACCCTGTTGTTATTGATGTTTGGACAGATGGGAAAAGTAAAACAGGAGTCAATATTTCGATCCACTGTACTCTCTAAGGATCTGAATTTTTAACACATCCATAATGAATGCTGTGGTCGTGTTGAATAAATACACGGCGACCCCTAAGTGTGCTTGCTGGGCTGTGAGCAACTCTACGAAAGTTCACAAAACTTTTGGTTTTCTAGACAAAGTAGGTTGACCCTTTTAGAATTTAGATAGTGAGAGGCTTTTCTTAAAAAAAAAATGACATGTGGTAAAAATGTTTGCCAAGCACTCAGAGTCTATTTACATAATTTTATGTCTTCCTCCCTCCCAAAAATCATTTCCTTTTAAGATTTCCAGGATTCAATGAATTATCTTATCTAATAATTTGAGACTAGTGTTGCTACATCTATTCAGCATGCACCTCCCTTTCTTATCTAAAAATAATATCAGCCTCAAATGGGTAATACTAGATGTAATTTTGCCACAAATATCACAATTCTTGGCATATTTATTTATATTATGAATGATGTTTGATCTAAGAGGACCAAAATCCATTACAAGGATTGAAGAATCTGAATTGTCATTTGTATCATCATTAAATAGAAAGAAGATACAATCTCTGTGTGTGCATTCATATCAGAGTATCTTATATTCTTCCGTTATTCTCTTAAGATACTGATCAATCTGTCAGAAAAAGAGTCAAGTAAGTAGATGTGGCCACAGTGAATACAAAGGATAATGATAAATAATTTGTAGTGGAGACACACAGAATTAGTCAGAATTTTGATAGTGCTGAATTGAGGAATTATTTCATATTTATCATCATTAGTTTCACAAAATAATCTACCCCCTATTCATTTAAAAAGAACATGCTTTTATTTGCTTAATTTAATTGATTCTTGAATGTTTTACAAGTTCAATGTTTTGGATTTATTGCCAAAATTTTACTGAACGTTCAGCAACTTTTTGGCTATTGTGCATCCTGGGATATGGAGATAGAACAAACTGACTATGTAGTTGGTAAGACAGATAACAAGGTCACAAGTTCTAACATAATACTGTAAATAGAGTATAAAGATCAATAAGACATTTGGAACTCTGTTAGCAAATAGACAGAACAACAATTTGGGAAAGAGATGAGATTTGGAGAGGGAGGTAGTATATAAAATAAGATTTTAATGGTCACTAATAAATTTCCAAGTGGCTAAGAAGACTACCAGCACTCACTGTAGAAGGAACATGAAATAAAACAACTTGGTCTTGGAGAATATTTGAAAAGGAAAAAGAAGGTATTTATAGGGCTCTAGAACAAGATAGGTATCAGTCAACTTTAGAAAGCTAAAGAGAAATAAAAAAGAAAGCTAAATAGAAAAGAACCAGTTGCAAGTCCATATTTAAAGGGAGGTTTTAGTGTGTAATTGATATGGACAAATGTATCTATGCTCATTGTGGAGGAAAAAGCTCAAATAAAGTTAGATCAAGAAATAACACCAGGCCAGCAATGGAGGCTAATGAGAAAAATGTCCTCAGAAATCTCCAAAAACCTAGTGGGCTTCTCAGGACCTTATGCAGATTGCTAGAATGCCTGTGGATTGCACAATCCGCCTATGTATCCAGGACATGTGGATTTGGCAAGGGTATGTCCATTTCTCTTGGCTTATGGTCATCCCAAGAATGCCTACTTATCTATTTTTTTTTTTACAAAACCTCAATAGGTCTTTGGAAAAGGGAGGGAATTCACAGGTAGGGATTGCTCTGCTTTGGCATAAAGAAATTTAATCCATCTGTCCAGGACATTTTCCCAGTTTTTTGAAACAACAGTGTCAATTTCATGAAGACTGAGAAATCTATTGAAAGGAATCATTTTAAGAAAGGGTATGGGTCATGGAATATGTAGATACTTATCATTTGTAGTATGATTATACTACAATGTAATATAAACTTGTAATATAAACTTAATTGATTTTGAGCCCTTATGAATTGTGCTTAATGCCAATTTTCTAATCCAATTTCTTCAAGATTTTTCTGAGGTATATACAATTAATTATTGACTCTAATTTATACAGGAGGTATATAAAATTATAGATCTTAAGTAACTAGATGGTTTTCTATAGTCATTAAGTATTAGGAATTCTACATATATTATCTTCCTTTTTTTAGTGATAAACTTATACTGTTGAAGAAATAAAAAATTTGAATCCAAATACTAAGCTACTAATTATTGAAAGCCATTCTTTGTATTTTATTTCTACTAGCTCATTTAGTGATCCCCCAATACATTATGAGGTTGATACTATCAAAGTTGAAAAGAAAAAAAATTGCCCACAGTGATAGGTGATTATAATAGGCCAACACAATGTGGAACTCTGACCCCCAAATCCTATTCCAATGAACATATCAATACCCTTGTATCTTACATGTAACCTTTTCATAGTGAACTGGCAAGACTATGTATGTCTGTCCTCAAGCAACCTGGGAATCTTGAAAAGAGGAAGAAGTCATGGAGATACCAAATGGAAGCAATGACAATGTGAGAACATTGCCTGTATTTGGAGCTAGGAGATTGTACCAGGAAAATGGAATATTTCTAGTATCTGGAATAAACTTGAAAATCAATTTTACTTCATGTTTTTGGAGAGATAATCCAAAGCGTAGGTCACTTGCCTTATCTTTGGGTGCTCCACATTCTCTCCCTAACACCCCAGATGATCTTTTGAGCCCTACTAAAAGTCTGCCTAAATGCAGAGCCCTGGGTGTGGCCCAAAATATAAACATTAAAATGAAAAAGTAAAGAATCACCCATCCTGCAGGAAATTTATTTCCTGCAGATTTGTGGCAAATCTGCTTTACACAACCTGGATAGTCTTGTTCTTAATCAGTATATATCCTACCAGACAACTGCTCCATAGAGAAGGCTGTAAGAATGTATATATGAATGCTTTAATTTTTTATTCTTTTTGGGCCACACCAAGTGACACTCAGGGGTTACTCGTGGATATGCACTCAGAAATCACTCCTGGCTTGGGGGACCATGTGGGATGCTTGGGGATCAAACCGCAGTCCATCCTAGGTTAGTGCATACAAAGCAAATGCCCCACTGCTTGCACCACCACTCCAGCCCCAAGTATACTTCAATTTTAAGCTAAAACTTGTGGTTATCTGTTAGTACTGCTGAAGAAAATCGATAGGGCATTTTATAACTATTTTTCACTAAAACCTCCCATCAAACTTACAACGTTTACATAATTATTTATTTTTTACAAATAGAAGAATTCTGACTTCGATGTCTTAATTAACTTTTCCAGAGGCATTTATCTTGTAAAGAGGAGCCACAGGAATTTGCAATGTCTTCTGTGTGCAAATCTTAGTTTTGGCTGACCCAGGAATTCTATCAATTTTCTAAAAGACCTTTCCACTGATTTATATAATTGGGTATTTCAAAACAATAAATAGTATTTTTTCCTTGTTTAACCTGACTCATTCTCACATCAAACTGCGGGGTTTTTGCTGTTTTTCAGAGATATGCTAAGAGTAGGAGGGATTTAAAGATAAATGCCTATTATATTACATTTTATCCTTTCCCAAACTTCAAAATTCCAGTGCAAAATGTGACATGCTCCAATGCTATCTACAAGAAGCAAGAGATTAGAGGAAATTCCTCTGCAAGCCACTTGGCTTTAATACCTGAATTGTTTCCTCTGGTCAAATGAATGCTCAGTCTTTTTTCCAAGTGCCTCACTTATGTCATCAGTTTTTCACCTAAATGGTTGATACTACTCTATTACAAAGAGTTGCATTTTTGTCTAGTGGAAAATAACATTTCTGGCAATAAAGAATTAGAGAAACAAATCTCTTTCTCTTCTAATATGCTATGTTCCCCTAAATGTACTGATGTATCTGTAAAACACATTCAAAGTAAGCAAGACTTAGGAATCTTTTGATATGGAAGAAGAAAATTAAAAATGCCTGCTTCTATCTGACACTTCTAATCTTGAGTCAGATATGTTCAAACATTACATTTAAAAAATAAATGTATATGTTTACCTTTCTATTAAATCACTACCCATCACCATCTTTCTATATACTTAGTCAACATATAAATTCGCTATATAAACTATCACTCTGCTCAGTTATATGAAAACAGCAGAGAGAATGTTATCACAAAGAAAAAAATCATAAAATGAAATTATATTGAAGCTATAGTTGTAGATATAAGAATAGAACTTGTGAAATAAACTAGGCAAGACTAAGTACTATATAGAAAGCACAATATTTCATATAGGATTACAAGACAGGTCTTGTGACCATAATATAGTCTCAATGTGCAAGCTTATTTCCACATTACTCAGTATATAAAGAACCAGAAACATATAAAGCATATAAACATTAATGTCAAAATCTTTTGAGAGGGCCTATATATTTTTGGTGGGGCCACATCCGGCAGCGCTCAGGGGTTACTCCTGGCTCTGTGCTTAGAAATTACTCCCAGCAGGCTTGGGTGACTATATGGGATGCCAGGATTCAAACCACCCTCCTTCTGCATGCAAGGCAAATGCCCAACCTCCATGCCACCTCTCCAGCCCTGAGGACCTATAACCAGAAAGTAATGAAAATAACCGATTTAAATAAATATTATGGATACTTTTAACTGAAAAATAGATGACAACAATTGGTTCATGGGCTGTAGAAGAGAATGTAGGGGTAGGGGAAGTACACACAATCTTAAGGAGAGATGTAATAATGAAAAACAGAAGAAAATCGTGCAGGAAAAATATGAAGAGGATCTTGTGAACAAAGATCTGATATTTGTGTAATTGGAGATGAAGAAGTTAGAATGGAATGCTAAGTAAGATTATAAATAGAAAATTGTCATCATTCTTACAATAATCCCATGGAGATTAGAAATTAAGCAAAGAAAAATATTTCTTAAATCGTATATCTAGAGAGATCACAATAAAACTATTAAAAATGAGGCTGGAGTGATAGCACAGTGGGAAAACCACGTGTATAATACAAAACAGAAATTATGATGGCCAGAATAAATAGAAGCAATTCTTTTTAAAGATTGAAAGAAACTTTATCTTCAAATTCTATGCCCAGAAACAACAATCCCTAGGGGGGAAATGATATAAAATCATCCTCAAATGAAGAGAAATATGGAGAACTCACCATTAATAGATATACTTTGATGGAATTGTTCAAGGGTGTTTTTAATTAGGGAAGGCATCACAAGGAAATAAAAGAATAAGTAAAAAATATTAAGTATCTAAGATTCTTTTGATGTCTTCCTTTGTGCTCTGTTCAAAATAGTGATATGGAGGACTGGATTAGCAAACTGGGGCCTGAGCAATAGGGCAGCTGTAGGGCATTTGCCTTGCAAGCACAGTAAAGATCTCAGTTCAATCCTTGGGTCCCATATGGTCCCCAAGCCAGGAGAGATTCCTGAGTGCATAGCCAGGAGTAAGCCCTGAACATCATTAGGTGTGGCCCAAAAACAAACAAACAAACAAACAAACAAAAAACAAAAGAATGAATTAGCAAACTATTATGCTTGAAGATTTCAGAATCTCATTCTTTTTAAAAATTTAACTAGAATGACTGTTTTATAATACAGTTTAAATTTGTGGAAAGTTATACCTCCCATCTTAATTTTCCCAAGGATTGCTTTAGCTATTCATAGATGTTTATTTTTTCCTTATGAATTTTAGGAGTGTTTGATCTATGTATTTGAAAACTGCAGTGGGTATCATTATAGAGATTGCATTAAATCTGTACAATGCTTTGGGAAGTACTTCCATTTTAATGATGATAATCCTCTCTCCTTGAGCAGGGTATGTGTTGCCATTTTCTTGTGTTCTCTTTTATTTCTTGAAGCTATGTTTTGTAGTTGTTTTTTGAACAGGTGCTTTATTTCTTTAGTTAAGTTGATTCCAAGGTACTTGATTTTCTTTCTTTCTTTTTTTGGGGGCCACACCCATTTGATGCTTAGGGGTTACTCCTGGCTAAGCGCTCAGAAATTGCCCCTGGCTTGGTTGACCATATGGGACACCGGGGATCGAACAGCTGTCCTGGGGATGGAAGGGCTGTCCTTCCTTGGCTAGCGCTTGCAAGGCAGACACCTTACTTCTAGCGCCACCTCGCCGGCCCTAAAGGTACTTGATTTTCTGAGGCACAGATTTGAATTGGATTGCTTTATTTATTTCCCTTCTATTTCATTATATGTTTATAAAAAAAAAGCAATAGATTTTACTATTAATATTGTAGACTTCATGTTTTGCATACATATCCATTATTTCCAGGAGTTCTTTTAGGTAGAGCCTAGAATTTTCTATTTCTAAATAGAGTATCATGTTTTCTGCAAATAATGAATCCACAGTATTGGAATAAAGATAAAACCTCAGGTTAACGGAATAGGTTTGAATATTTTGAAACTGCCCCTCAGGTACAAGATCAATTAATCTTTGGTAAAGAGGCAAGAAATACATAACGGAGCAAGGAAAGTCTCTTCAACAAAGGGTGTTGGATAAATTGGTCAGTGTGTGCAAAAAAAGTGTACTCTTATCTCCCATGCACGAAAAGTAAAATCAAAATGGATTATATCAGACCTGAAATCATGCAGTACTTACAGTAAAAGGTATACAGAAAACTACATAAAATTGAAGCCAAAGTCATCTTTAAGGTTGAAGTACCACAGGCATAGCAAGTAAAATCAAAGATAAACGAGAATATACTAAACCCAAGATTCTGCACACCAAAGGAAATGCTGACTAGTATACAAAGACTACCTATGAAATAGGAAAAACTTTTCATACAATACCCATCTGAAAGGTGTTAATATCTAAAATATACAAGGCACTGGAAGAACTTTATCAAGAAATAAAATCTAATCCACCCAAAAATGGGAGAAAGAAATATAGGTGTTTTCTGAAAGAAGAAATACAGATTGCCAAAAAATTATGAAACCTGTTCCACATCATTAATCATCAGGCAGATACAAATCAAAATAAAATTGAGGTATCATATTACTCCAAAGACATTGGCACACATCACAAAGAGCAGGAACAACCACTGTTGACACAGATATGGGGAGAAAGGAACTCATTCTTCACTCGTGGAAATATTGTCTAGTTCAGTTCCATATTTGGGAAAAGAGTATGGATGCTCCTCAACAAGCTAGTAATTGAGTTTTCATTCAATACAGCAAAAATACTCCTAGGAATATATTATAGGACCTGTAAAACAAAATCCTAAAAAGCCCTTTGCATGCATGGGGTTCGGCAGGCCTCCGCCATGCCAGAGGCCTTCTTAACCAGGCCTAGGGGTTGTGCGGGACTTGGGTAACCCCAGCACCCCTCTACCGCCTTGCTCCAGATCTCCAGGGCTTCCCCAGGCCACATGCATGGGCAAGCCAGTGAATTGGGTCCCTTGGCGGAGCTTGAAGGTACCCTAGGCTTTCCCCCATTCCCTATTTGGTTCCTTAGGAAGGGTCTGGGTGGGGCTCTGAACTTCTGGTCTCCCAGCTTCTGAAGAATTTCTTTCCTTCCTGGGAGCCAGGATTCTAGCAGCATGGGGTTCGGCAGGCCTCCGCCATGCCAGAGGCCTTCTTTTTTTTTTTTTTTTTTGGTTTTTGGGCCACACCCGGTAATGCTCAGGGGTTACTCCTGGCTATGCGCTTAGAAGTTGCTCCTGGCTTGGGGGACCATATGGGACACCGGGGGATCGAACCGCGGTCCGTCCAACGCTAGCGCAGGCAAGGCAGGCACCTTACCTTTAGCGCCACCACCCAGCCCAGAGGCCTTCTTAACCAGGCCTGGGGGCGGGTGCAGGACTTGGGTAACCCCAGCACCCCTCTACCACCTTGCTCCAGATCTCCAGGGCTTCCCCAGGCCACATGCCTGGGCAAGCCAGTGAGTTGGGCCCCTTGGTGGAGCTTGAAGATACCCTAGGCTTTCCCCCATTATCCATTCAGCTCCTTAGGGAGGGTCTGGGTGGGTCTCTGAACTTCTGGCCTCCCAGCTTCTTGAAGGATCTCTCTCCTTCCTGGGAGCCGGGAGTCTAGCAGTATGGGGTTCGGAAGGCCCCCGCCATGCAGGAGGCCTTCTTAACCAGGCCTAGGGGGGGTGTGGGACTTGGGTGACTCCAGCACCCCTCTACCGCCTAGCTCCAGATCTCCAGGGCTTCCTCGGGCCACATGCCTGGGCAAGCCAGCGAGTTGGGTCCCTTGGCGGAGCTTGAAGGTACCCTAGGCTTTCCCCCATTCCCCATTTGGCTCCTTAGGGAGGGACTGGGTGGGGCTCTGAACTTCCGGCCTCCCAGCTTCTTGACGCAGTCACTGGTAATCTCTTTCCAGTCTATATTTTCAAAATCAAGATACATTAATAGTACTCACTATCACTGAATTATATTTTTACGTATGCAGAATGTCCATGTTGTACTCTGCCCTTTCACACACCCCTACAAAAGATCATTTTTCTCTTTAACTCTCTTAACCCCTATCATCATTACTCCTCATTTACCCTTTTAACTTAAGTACTGTCGAGTCCTAAGTCACAGACCAAAGTGGTGCCCTGGAGTTATCACCCACCCAACTATTCCAGAAGGCATAAAAAGAACATGTATGTCTCTTCAACATTTTATGTGTGTTTTCTTTGACGGCTATAACTTTTGCTGAATATTTTCTTATACAGTGATGATCCCCCCCTTTTTTATCTTCTCTGTGAACTGTTCAATATGGAATTTGGTGTGAAAGAATCCCTCGTTTAATGCTTATGTTTGAACCAAGTCATGGGTATTGTTGGATGTGTTCTTACGCCCCCATATACTCTGATAACACCACGTGGCTTTATTTCTTGTTTGCATAGGCACACTAAAACAGGAAAATACTATACATACAAATAAGTTCTTATCTAATAGAGATGGGAACACACAAATCTTGTAGTGCAATGGGACCTTACACCCTGAACATTGATATAAAGTCCTGGCACAGGCCTCAGAAGAATGGGCATTCTCCATTCACCCTTGATCTAGAGAAGACATCTACGAAACATCCAACGTTGTCTATAACATCACCTGGAGGCAATCCTCTACCAGGGAAGACCCTACCGCTGCTCTGACATTGACCTACTCAAAAGAGACTTCCCTTAACACTGAGAAGACTTAACAACAATGACCTGCTTACTGGACAGGGTTTTCTGTGTTGCCCCTTAATTGTGAGGTGAAACTAGAGGATACTCCACACCAGCCTGACTTCAATGTAGGATGTGCAGATTCCAGAATCTTTAATACAGAAACCTGATGCCAACAATAGGACTGCATGAAAAATAAAACTGTATTGGCACTACAATGACTTGGATTGAATAAACTAGTATTCCTGGAGCCTAGAGTTGGTCTGATGCCAGGAAACTTCAGGGGTAGGGGTCTCCTTGTATTTGACCAAGGCTTTTCCTTTCCATGTCTCCCATATTTTGATGGGCCCGTGCAAACAATATTTGCCACTCTAACACCGTTTTTACTGTGCCCTTTTGACTAACCCTTTAAAAAAAAACCTCTTAAACTTTTGATGTTAACTTAAACTAATATATGCGCATGAAAATATAAAAAAAATACTATGCCTTCAATGTTTAAGGAGTCACATAAATCTCATGGCTTTAGGTTGCTTTGTGTACTGCTAAGAAATGTTATAATGTACTACAATCTGGGGACTTGTGGACAAAGTAATTGTACATGGGTTCTGTTTTATTTTTCTTAATGTTCTTTTTCTGTAAGTTCAATATTTAGGCATCAGCAAGGGGATTTCTTCTGAGAATTCTGTTTATGGGTGATTGTCCTTTCACTGTAACTTTACCTTGTCCTCTTCATCATTGTTCTCATAATTAAAAATTAAAAATTAATAAAAAGTCCTCTGCATGCCTGTGTTCATTGAAGCACCATTAAAAATAGCCAGAATCTGGAAATAAACCAAATGCTCAGGAATAGGTGAACAAATAAATTTTGGTGCATCTATAGAATAAAATAATATATGTTATAAGTAAAAATTGAAGTCATGAAATTTGCTTATAAATGGCTATTTATGGAGAGTATAATAATGTGAATAATGAGTTAGAAAAAGTTTAGACACAGAATAATCACACTCATTTGCGGGGTGTAAAATATATAATATGTTAAAAAAAAACCTCCAGAGAAAATAGATATGAGAGCTAGAAGGATCAGTCCATGTAAAGAAGATAAACACAAATAGTGACAAAGTGCAGTTGGGGCAAAGGAGGAACCACTATGAAAATGGTAGGTGGAAATGATCATTAGGGACAAAGACTTGGTGCTGAGAACAGATAAATTGATTTGCATGATATCCCTCCAATAACAATATTGAAAATCACAGTGTCTAATAGGATAAAAATAAAGGGATAAAGAACAAGAGATCAGAGAGAGAATGTCTACCACAGAGGCTAGCAGGAGAGAGGGAAGGGGGCAGAGGAGGGAAACAGAACAGTTTTGATAGTAAATGGTACATTTACCATTGGTACAAAGATGGGTGTTGTATATTTATGATTGAAAATCATAAAAAAATTTGTAACTGTAAAAACTGTATTATGAACAATCTTATAACCATGATGTTTAAATAAAGTAATTACAAATACTGTAAAATAATTTAAAGCAAAAATTAACTAGAGCCTGACAGGTTGTTTAAGGGTATGTCTTAGAAATACCAAGTATTTCTTGGAAATTATATGCACCAAAATACTCAAAACAAATGAATTGGAAATATAATTAGTGGTGTTTATAATTGGGAAAATCATTACTGAAAAGATCTAAAAGATCAGATAAGCAGATCTCAGATTAAAGACACTTATTATTTTCAAATACTCATGTAATTCACCAAAGGTAGTCAATGTCTCAGATAAAAAGTAAACCTTTAAATTATAAAACACAAAATCAAAGTATAATTGCTAATCAGTTTGTAATTATTCAAAGTATCAACATCAGAGTCATAACTAATAAATATCCAGGTATTTATAAATTAGTGTCTAAATAAACTATAAACAAAAATAGAAGGTAAATGTGATTATATAAATCATTTAAAGAATAAAAACTCAACAAATCAAAACCTGTGAGACATAACAAAAAAACTAATTTACATTAAAGTAATGATACTAAAATTATAAAATTTTAAAAATCAATAATATAGTTTTACAACTTGACATAGTAAAGTTTACTTAACATAGAAAAATAAGGAAGAAGAATATGAAGATATAAACATAAATCAATGAAATTTTAAGTGTAAATCAATAGGAAATTATAGAAGAAACACATCCTTTTTAAAGGTCAAAAATGTATGAAACTGACAAAATACAAACATAAGAAATGCAAATTATCAGTTTAAAGAATTATCAGTGCTTTTCACAACAGATGCTAGAAAATTAAAAGGATAATAACAAGGAATGCAAACAGTGTATGTGTCAAACTTCAACAACTAAGACATAAAAGACTAGAATTCCTTAAAAACCTGCAATCACCAACACTCATTCATGCTTTGATAAACTGGATTAATCTTTTTTGGGGGGTAGGGCTATGCCAACACCTCACAGTGCTCAGGGGTAACTCCTGGCTTTGT